>NW_025745340.1:0-29091 GCF_021184085.1 Oncorhynchus gorbuscha
TCCACCCTCCTAAGGTCCACCACTCCTAAGGTCCACCACTCCTAAGGTCCACCCTCCTAAGGTCCACCCCTCCTAAGGTCCACCCCTCCTAAGGACCACTCCTAAGGACCACTCCTAAGGACCACTCCTAAGGTCCACCCCTCCTAAGGTCCACCCCTCCTAAGGTCCACCCCTCCTAAGGTCCACCCCTCCTAAGGTCCACCCCTCCTAAGGTCCACCCCTCCTAAGGTCCACCCCTCCTAAGGTCCACCCCTCCTAAGGTCCACCCCTCCTAAGGTCCACCCCTCCTAAGGACCACTCCTAAGGTCCACTCCTAAGGTCCACTCCTAAGGTCCACCACTCCTAAGGTCCACCCCTCCTAAGGTCCACCCCTCCTAAGGTCCACTCCTAAGGTCCACTCCTAAGGTCCACTCCTAAGGTCCCCTCCTAAGGTCCCCTCCTAAGGTCCACCCCTCCTAAGGTCCACCCCTCCTAAGGTCCACCCCTCCTAAGGTCCACCCCTCCTAAGGTCCACCCCTCCTAAGGTCCACTCCTAAGGTCCACTCCTAAGGTCCACCCCTCCTAAGGACCACTCCTAAGGACCACTCCTAAGGACCACTCCTAAGGACCACTCCTAAGGTCCACTCCTAAGGTCCACTCCTAAGGTCCACTCCTAAGGACCACTCCTAAGGTCCACTCCTAAGGTCCACTCCTAAGGTCCACTCCTAAGGACCACTCCTAAGGTCCACTCCTAAGGTCCACCCCTCCTAAGGACCACTCCTAAGGTCCACCCCTCCTAAGGACCACTCCTAAGGTCCACTCCTAAGGTCCACCCCTCCTAAGGTCCACCACTCCTAAGGTCCACTCCTAAGGTCCACTCCTAAGGTCCACCCCTCCTAAGGTCCACCCCTCCTAAGGTCCACCCCTCCTAAGGTCCACCCCTCCTAAGGTCCACTCCTAAGGACCACTCCTAAGGTCCACCCCTCCTAAGGTCCACCCCTCCTAAGGTCCACCCCTCCTAAGGTCCACCCCTCCTAAGGTCCACCCCTCCTAAGGACCACTCCTAAGGTCCACTCCTAAGGTCCACCACTCCTAAGGTCCACCACTCCTAAGGTCCACCACTCCTAAGGTCCACCCCTCCTAAGGTCCACCCCTCCTAAGGTCCACTCCTAAGGTCCACTCCTAAGGTCCACCCCTAAGGTCCACCCCTAAGGTCCACCCCTAAGGTCCACCCCTAAGGTCCACCCCTAAGGTCCACCCCTAAGGTCCACCCCTAAGGTCCACCCCTAAGGTCCACCCCTAAGGTCCACCCCTAAGGTCCACCCTAAGGTCCACTCCTAAGGTCCACTCCTAAGGTCCACTCCTAAGGTCCACTCCTAAGGTCCACTCCTAAGGTCCACTCCTAAGGTCCACTCCTAAGGTCCACTCCTAAGGTCCACTCCTAAGGTCCACTCCTAAGGACCACTCCTAAGGTCCACTCCTAAGGTCCACTCCTAAGGACCACTCCTAAGGTCCACTCCTAAGGTCCACTCCTAAGGTCCACTCCTAAGGACCACTCCTAAGGACCACTCCTAAGGTCCACCACTCCTAAGGACCACTCCTAAGGTCCACCACTCCTAAGGACCACTCCTAAGGTCCACCACTCCTAAGGACCACTCCTAAGGTCCACTCCTAAGGTCCACTCCTAAGGTCCACTCCTAAGGTCCACTCCTAAGGTCCACCCCTCCTAAGGTCCACCCCTCCTAAGGTCCACCCCTCCTAAGGTCCACCCCTCCTAAGGTCCACCCCTCCTAAGGTCCACCCCTCCTAAGGTCCACCCCTCCTAAGGTCCACCCCTCCTAAGGTCCACCCCTCCTAAGGTCCACCCCTCCTAAGGTCCACCCCTCCTAAGGTCCACCCCTCCTAAGGTCCACCCCTCCTAAGGTCCACTCCTAAGGTCCACTCCTAAGGACCACTCCTAAGGTCCACCACTCCTAAGGACCACTCCTAAGGTCCACCACTCCTAAGGACCACTCCTAAGGTCCACTCCCTAGGTCCACTCTAAGGTCCCTCTAAGGTCCTCTAGGTCCACTCCTGATCCACTCCTAAGGTCCACCTCTAAGTCCCACCCCTCCTAGGTCCACCCCTCCTAAGGTCCACCCCTCCTAGGTCCACCCCCTCTAAGGTCCACCCCTCTAAGGTCCACCCCTCCTAAGGTCCACCCCCTCCTAGGTCCACCCCTCCTAAGGTCCACCCCTCCTAAGGTCCACCCCCTCCTAAGGTCCACCCCTCCTAAGGTCCACCCCTCCTAAGGTCCACCCCTCCTAAGGTCCACCCCTCCTAAGGTCCACCCCTCCTAAGGTCCACCTCTAAAGGTCCTCCTCCTAAGGTCCACCCCTCCCTAAGGTCCACCCCTCCTAAAGGTCCACCCCTCCACAGGGTCCACCCCCCTAAGGTCCACCCCCTAAGGTCCACCCCTCCCTAAGGTCCACCCCTCCTAAGGTCCACCCCTCCTAAGGTCACCCCTCTCCTGGGTCCACCCCCTAGGTCCACCTCCACCCCTCCTAAGGTCCACCCCTCCTAAGGTCCACCCCTCCTAAGGTCCACCCCTCCTAAGGTCCACCCCTCCTAGGTCCACCCCTCTAAGGTCCACCCCTCCTAAGGTCCACCACTCCTAAGGTCCACCACTCCTGAGTCGTCCACTCCTAAGGTCCACTCCTGAGGTCCACTCCTAAGGACCACTCCTAAGGACCACTCCTAAGGACCCTCCTAAGGACCACTCCTAAGGTCCACTCTAAGGTCTCCCAGGACCACTCCCTAGGTCCCTCTGAGTCCCTCTAAGGTCCACTCCTAAGGTCCACTCCAAAAGGTCCCTCCCTAAGGTCCACTCCTAAGGTCCACTCCTAGGTCCACTCCTAAGGACCCTCCCTAGAGTCCACTCCCTAGGTCCACTCTAAGGACCACTCCTAAGGTCCACTCCTAAGGTCCACTCTAAGGTCCTCTCTAAGGACCACTCCTAAGGTCCACTCCCTAAGGTCCACTCTAAGGTCCACTCCTCTAAGGTCCCCTCCCTAGGGTCCCCTCTAAGGTCCTCTAAGGTCCACTCCTCCTAAGGTCCCCTCTAAGGTCCCTCCTCCTAAGGGTCCACTCCTCCTAAGGTCCCTCCTAAGGTCCCCTCCTAAGGTCCTCTAAGGTCCTCCTCCCTAAGGTCCCCTCTAAGGTCCCCTCCTAAGGTCCACTCCTCCTAAGGTCCACCCCCTCTAAGGTCCACCCCCTCCTAAGGTCCACCCCTCTAAGGTCCACCCCTCCTAAGGTCCACCCCTCCTAAGGTCCACCCCTCCTAAGGTCCACCCCCTCCTAAAGGTCCACCCCTCCTAAGGTCCACCCCTCTAGGTCCCACCCCTCCCTAAGGTCCACCACTCCTAAGGTCCACCACTCCTAAGGTCCCTCCTAAGGTCCACTCCTAAGGACCACTCTAAGGACCACTCTAAGGACCACTCTAAGGTCCCTCCTAAAGTCCTCTCCCCTAAGGACCACTCCTAAGGTCCACTCTAAAGGTCCACTCCTAAGGTCCACTCCTAAGGTCCACTCTAAGGTCCCTCCTAAGGTCCACTCTAAGGTCCACTCCTAAGGTCCACTCCTAAGGTCCACTCCTAAGGACCACTCTAAGGTCCACTCCTAAGGTCCACTCTAAGGACCACTCCTAAGGTCCACTCTAAGGTCCACTCCTAAGGTCCACTCCTAAGGACCCTCTGAGTCCACTCTAAGGTCCACTCTAAGTCCACTCCTAAGTCCCTCCTCCACAGGTCCCCTCCTAAGGTCCCCTCCTAAGGTCCACTCCTAAGGTCCACTCCTCCTAAGGTCCCCTCCTAAGGTCCCCTCCTCCTAAGGTCCACTCCTCCTAAGGTCCCCTCCTAAGGTCCCCTCCTAAGGTCCACTCCTAAGGTCCACTCCTCCTAAGGTCCCCTCCTAAGGTCCCCTCCTAAGGTCCACTCCTCCTAAGGTCCCCTCCTAAGGTCCACTCCTAAGGTCCACTCCTCCTAAGGTCCCCTCCTAAGGTCCACTCCTCCTAAGGTCCCCTCCTCCTAAGGTCCCCTCCTAAGGTCCCCTCCTAAGGTCCCTCCTCCTGAGTCCCACTCTCCCCAGGTCCACTCCTAAGGTCCTCTAAGGACCACTCCCTGAGACCACTCTAAGGACCACTCCTAAGGTCCTCCCTGAATCCCTCCTAAGGTCCCTCTCCTAAGGTCCCTCCCTAAGGGTCCTCTCCTCTAAGGTCCACTCCCCAGGTCCACTCCTAAGGTCCACTCCCTGAGGTCCACTCCTAAGGTCCACTCCTAAGGTCCACTCCTGGGTCCCCTCCTAGGTCCTCTAAGGTCCTCCCTAAGGTCACTCCTAAGGTCCACTCCTAAGGTCCACTCCTAAGGTCCCCTCCCTAAGGTCCACTCCCTAAGGTCCTCCTCCTAAGGTCCACACTCCTCCCTAAGGTCCCCTCTAAGGTCCCCTCCTAAGGCCCCTCTAGGGTCCCTCCCTAAGGTCCCCTCCTAAGGTCCACTCCTAAGGTCCCCTCCTAAGGTCCCCTCCTAAGGTCCACTCCTCCTAAGGTCCCCTCCTAAGGTCCCCTCCTAAGGTCCACTCCTAAGGTCCCCTCCTAAGGTCCCCTCCTAAGGTCCACTCCTCCTAAGGTCCCCTCCTAAGGTCCCCTCCTAAGGTCCCCTCCTAAGGACCACTCCCTAAGGTATTTGAGACCAACAGATGCATATCTATGTATTCCCAGTCAGGTGAAATCCATAGATTGGGGCCTAATACATTAATTTCAATTGACAGATTTTCTTGTATGAACTTTTAAACGCAGTAACAAAAAAAACGTTGAATTTGTTGCATATTGCGTTTATATTGTTGTTCAATGTAGTTGAGTAGCAACAAATTGTGATTTACTTGCTAAATGTTAAACAAAATGCGCTGCTGAAAATGGAGTTTTAAACCTAAATAGAAGCCTCAGCTACCACACCGGAGATAACTCTCTTCAGCTGCACGCTGATCAGGGATGACATTAGATTGGATTTAGATTGTTCAGCTTCACCATCATTACTAGATTTTACTCAGCAACAACAACAAATGACATTCATTAGTGGGTGGTGGTGATTTCAAACATCCCCCCCCTCCCCCTATTTGATAATGGGTGGTAGGTTTCCCTTATGACTCAGCTCAGGGGCCTACATACACCACAGACACGCCAGCTCAGAGAGGGCCCCAGCTCAGAGAGGGCCCCAGCTCAGAGAGGGCCCCAGCTCAGAGAGGGCCCCAGCTCAGAGAGGACCCCAGCTCAGAGAGGACCCCAGCTCAGAGAGGACCCCAGCTCAGAGAGGACCCCAGCTGTCGCTATGCAAACAGCAGTAAACCTCATTTCAGGTTGAAAGAGTAGGCATAACAAAACTATTTTTTTATTTTAAAACTTGGGGTGTTTTAAGAGCTGTTTTGTTTCATTCATCAAATTCGCACGTAGGAGGTGACGTTACCAGGGAGACATATGGACGCAGGGGTGAAAGTAATCTAACGATTCTATCTAACGAATCTATCTAACGATTCTATCTAACGAATCTAACGATTCTGTCTAATGAATCTGTCTAATGAATCTATCTAATGAATCCGGATAAAGTTGTCACCAGTGATGCTAAAAGAACTTGGTAACAGGGATTGGACATTGAGAAAGGAAGCCAACTCTACATAAGCCTATCACAAACCAGCCTAGCACTCTGGTAAACATAATGACTTCCTTTGGGGGATCAGTAGTAACGTCGTGTTCATCCACCATCATCATTAAAAATGACTAGCCGGATGAATCCGGATAGTCAGGGAGCTTAGAAAAGGGAGATTCATTAAGAGAGGTTGCCAACTGGATCAAAGCAGCCTAACACATCCACAGTATCTCCTGACCTCAGTGTCGTAGCGTTGACTATCGTTAAAATGTGAAGATCGTATATCAATTCTGTATAATATATGGTTATAATATTAATTATAACATAATTTATGCATAATTATTCAACGAATCACAGAAGAGTAATTACCTCGGAAGTCGGTAACCACGGTAACATGTTGTTTATGGTGTCAATTTCCCAAATAGAACTCTTCAGATATTTTCACATCTTATCGATTAAGGTCTTCTATTAATGTGACATTACCCCAGTCATATTCTGAATGTCGCAAACCCTTGGATATCTGTACAAACCCCTAGCATAGATCATGAATCAGCGATATACAAATTGTATACACACAATAGCTCATAGAATTGGTTACTGAGAGAGGGACGGGGAGAGGGACGGGGAGAGGGACAGACTGAGGGACGGAGAGATAGAAAAGTCCCTAGTTGATGAAACCGATATTACGGCTTGGTAGACGCAAACCTTTGGATATCTGTACGAACCCCTAGCATAGATCATGAATCAGTGATATACAAATTGTATACACACAATAGTTCATAGAATTGGTTACTGACATGATAGGCAAGTCCCTAGTTACGGCTTGGTAGACAAAGGAAAGGGGCGGACAGGAAAGAGCGGGAAACTCAGTGAGATTCACTAGAATACAGTAGAACACTAGAATTCTAGTGAATCCTCACTGAGTTTCCCGCCTCAAAGGGAGGGGGGGGGGGGCGTGGCCACTGAATTGTTAAAACTTTATTTCTAAACAAGTATCTCGTTTAGAAGGCCAACATCACATTACATCTTCTCACAAATAGTTTCATATTGAATCATACATTTTATACAACCATCAGATGCAAACCACACAATTGAGAAGTGGAACTAAAGACACAGTAACGTTTCCTGTCCTTCATAAGACCACCAAGACAAACTCGACATGACTGTCCTTAAAACCTCTTTGGGATATGTGGGACGGTAGCGTGAAAATGCAGAGCGCCAAATTCAAATAAATGACTATAAAAATCAACCATGTAAAGCGTGTTGTGAATCCAGCCAACATGTCAGATTTCAAAAAGGCTATCTGAGGATAGCACCATAGTAAACAAAAAAGAGAGAAGCATACTTCAACCCTGCAGGCACGACACAAAAGGCAGAAATAAAGATATAATTCATGCCTTATCTTTGATGATCTTCTTTTTGTTGGCACTCCAATATGTCCCGTAAACATCACAAATGGTCATTTTGTTTGATTAGTTCCATCCATATGTACTTTTGTGTTTTTTAACATAAATAATTGATAAAATTGAAGACTGGGTGATCGCGCCAGTACACTTCAAGTTTTCCCTCGTTCTGGATGGCCATACTTCTTCATTTCTCAAAGGAAAAACCTCAACTAATTTCTAAAGACTGGTGACATCGAATGGAAGCGATAGGAACTGCAAGAAGGTCCCTCAGAAATCTGGATTCCCAATGAAAACCCATTGAATAGAGAGTATAAAAAAAATCCATCTGAATGGTTTGCCCTTGGGGTTTCGCCTGCTAAATAAGTTCTGTTATACTCACAGACATGATTCAAACAGTTTTAGAAACTTCAGTGTTTTCTATCCAAATCTACTAATGATATGCATATCCTATCTTCTGGGGAGGCAGCAGGCAGTTGAATTTGGGCATGCTTTTCATCCAAAATTCCGAAAGCTGCCCACTATCCTAGAGAAGTTAAGTGTCCACGGACCATTCCCACATTCTCAAAAATATAAATATAGTTTAATTCTCCAATTTAGGAGATTAGGAAATTTGGCAATAAGAATGTCTTTGTTCTCTATAGGCGCCCTCCCTCAATACCCCATGGCAGTAAAGAGAGAGAGTTTCTACCAGGAATTTATGACCGTTGTAAAACCTGGGGTGGGAGAGAGAGAGACGGGGGGGGGGGGGGGGGGGGAACCACAAAATACACCCAAAAAGGGCCACGTCATGACAGAGGATTTAATTCTTTAACCAGTTGAAGCTAGGGGGGCGCTATTTCATTATTGGATAAAAAAAAAAACGTGCCCGTTTTAAGCGCAATATTTTGTCACGAAAAGATGCTCGACTATGTATGGAATTGACAGCCTTGGAAAGACAACACTCTGACGTCTCCAAAACTGCAAAGATATTATCTGTGAGTGCCCCAGAACTGATGCTACAGGCAAAACCAAGATGCAACTTCAAACAGGAAATGAGCAGGATTTTTGAAGCTCTGTTTTCCATCGTCTCCTTATATGGCTGTGAACGAGCTTATGCTCTCTGCCGTTCATCCAAGATGTCTGCAGCATTGTGACGTATTTGTAGGCATATCATTGGAAGATTGGCCATAAGAGACTACATTTTCCAGGGGCCCGTCCGGTGGCCTTTGTCTACGTTGGTGCGTAATTCTCAGTGGCAATAATTTTACTATGCGATACTATGCGAAGTATCGTTCCTGGAAGTGTGCATCATTGTAGAGATGTGAAAAAACACCTTGAGGACTGGTTCTAAACAACGTTTGCCATGTTTCAGTCGATATTATGGAGTTAATTTGGAAAAAAGTTTGGCGTTTGGATAACTGAATTTGTTTTTTTTTGGTAGCCAAACGTGACGCACCAAACGGACCGATTTCTCCTGCACAAAAAATCTTTCAGGAAAAACTGAACATTGCAATCTAACTGAGAGTCTCCTCATTGAAAACATCCGAATATCTTCAAAAGGTAAATTATTTATTTGAATGTTTTTGCTGGTTTTTTGAAAATGTTTCCTGCTGATGCTAATGCTAAATGCTACGCTAGCTATCAGTACTGTTACACAAATGCTAGTTTGCTATGCTTAAGCATATTTTTGAAAATCTGAGATGACAGTGTTGTTAACAAAAGGCTAACCTTGAGAGCTAGCATATTAATTTCATTTCATTTGCGAATTTCATTAATAGTTAACGTTGCGTTATGGTATTGAGCTTGAGGCTATGATTACGCTACGATGATGATTATGATTGTGGCTCCATGCAAGAAGTTAAGAAAACAGCCCTAATGTTGGAAACAAAACATCATTATGTTTTCATCCAGAGTCACATTTACGTATTTTCCCAAGCTACAGCACACAATATTTTACACATACAATAGGTTTTTTTAAAGCGGTCTGAGGCACTGCGACTGAGTGCTAGATGCGGCACTAGACCCTGGTTCGATTCCAGGCTGTATCACAACCCGGCCGTGATCGGAAGTCCCACAGCGGCGACGCACAATTGGCCCAGCGTCGTCCGGGTTACGGCCGCCATTGTAAGAATAAGAATTTGTTCTTAACTGACTGGCCTAGTTCGAATAAAAGGTTAATATATTATAGTAATGAAAGGACTAAAGAGAGTCTGCATTCTGTTTGCCATGGACCAAAAAAATATTACGATACTGGAATAGTTACAGCCTTGTTAACCAAGCCAGTCTAACACTCTGGGAAGTATCATGATTGGCCAACATCGTCTGACCCTCAGCAGAGGCCTTCATTACCGATGTTGATTGACCATCGTCACGGAGAAGAAAGCTTGGAACTAAGCACCAAGGTAAAGATAAGCAGATAAGCAGATAAGCAGGTAAGCCAGACAAGCAGACACCCAGGCAATGTGGACACACACACACCGTCTCTCACACAAATAGTCACTCTCACACAGACAGTCTCTTTCACTGGCTGGCAGGCAGGCTGGCAGGCAGGCTGGCTGGCAGGCAGGCTGGCAGGCAGGCGCACACACACACACAGACACACACTCTCACAGACACACACTCTCACAGACACACACACTCACAGACACACACACTCACAGACACACACACTCACAGACACACACACACTCACAGACACACACACTCACAGACACACACACTCACAGACACACACACTCACAGACACACACACTCACAGACACACACACTCACAGACACACACACAGTCACAGACACACACACAGTCACAGACACGTACGCAACGAACACAGTCTATCCATCTGGCGCAGGTCACTGAGGTCAGACAGAGAGGTGAGGAGGTTTAAGCCACTTCTGTCCTAACAGGATTAGGACTGGAGGAAGACGAGGGTGGAGGAAGAGACAAGCGGTGGAGACAGGTGGGGGATCAAGGATCAAGGCTAAGGGGTTAGTGCACGTCAGTAGTGCTTAAGGCTGTCCAATCCCCCACTCAAACCCTAGACCCTACCTCCTTAGGCCCAATCCCCCACTCAAACCCTAGACCCTACCCCCACTCAAACCCTAGACCCCAATCCCCCACTCAAACCCTAGACCCCAATCCCCCACTCAAACCCTAGACCCTACCCCCACTCAAACCCTAGACCCTACCCCCACTCAAACCCTAGACCCTACCCCCACTCAAACCCTAGACCCCAATCCCCCACTCAAACCCTAGACCCTACCCCCACTCAAACCCTAGACCCCAATCCCCCACTCAAACCCTAGACCCCAATCCCCCACTCAAACCCTAGACCCCAATCCCCCACTCAAACCCTAGACCCCAATCCCCCCACTCAAACCCTAGACCCCAATCCCCCACTCAAACCCTAGACCCCAATCCCCCACTCAAACCCTAGACCCCAATCCCCCACTCAAACCCTAGACCCCAATCCCCCACTCAAACCCTAGACCCCAATCCCCCACTCAAACCCTAGACCCCACTCAAACCCTAGACCCTACCCCCCCACTCAAACCCTAGACCCTACCCCCACTCAAACCCTAGACCCTACCCCCACTCAAACCCTAGACCCTACCCCCACTCAAACCCTAGACCCTACCCCCAATCCCCACTCAAACCCTAGACCCTACCCCCAATCCCCCACTCAAACCCTAGACCCTACCCCCAATCCCCCACTCAAACCCTAGACCCAACCCCCTTAGGCCCAATCCCTGAGGCACGTACATCGGATGAATGGATGCCCAACCCAAATAGGAGCCTAGACACTTCAAGTAACCCCTACAACCACGCGTGGAAAGGTTACAGGTCAAATCTCTCCCTCTCCTCCTCTCCTCTCCTCTCCTCAATAGGGGGTGTGCTGTTGGGAGTGTTTCATTGGCTGTGTGTTGGCTGTCAGAGCAGTTTAGCGATCGATGCAGCTGTACACAGCCCATCTGTAAATAGCCCATCCAACCTACCTCGTCCCATATTTGTTTCAACTTGCACATCCTCATCTGCACGTGTATCACTTCAGTGTTAATCTGCTAAATTGTAATTACTTCGCTACTATTGGCCTATTTATTGCCTTACCTCCTTACTTCATTTGCACACACTGTATATAAACTTCTCTATTGTGTTATTGACTGTACGTTTGTTTATGTGTAACTCTGAGTTGTTGTTTGTGTCACACTGCTTTGCTTTATCTTGGCCAGGTCGCAGTTGTAAATGAGAACTGGTTCTCAACTGGCCTACCCGGTTAAATAAAAATATATTTAAAAAAAAATGTTTGTGAGTTGTGAGTTGATGTACATGAATTGCCTCAGGGATTGGGCTTAGTGGGTAAGGTCTAGGGTTTGAGTAGTGGTGTGTGTGTGTGTGTGTGTGTGTGTGTGTGTGTGTGTGTGTGTGTGTGTGTGTGTGTGTGTGTGTGTGTGTGTGTGTTTCAATCCTCGTGGGGACCAAAAATCCCCCAAATGTCCCCACAAGGATAGTAAAACACAGAAAATGTTCCCTCGTTACCATGAGGACAAAGGCTGTTTTAAACTTAGTGGTTCGGTTTAGGGTTTGGGGGTAAAGGGGAAAGGTCAGGGAAAATAGCATTTTGAATGGAGACGAATTTTAGGTCCCAACTGGGATAGAAAAACATGCCGTGTGTGTGTGTGTAGGAGGGGTTGTTGGTGTGTTTCACAGTCTGTGTGAAAGTCAGCTCTGATTACTACAGCATCATGTTGATAACACACACATCGAAGAGATGAGGAAGAGGAACGGAGAGAAGAACGGACAGGGGGACGGACAGAGGGACGGAGAGAAGAACGGGAGGGGGACGGAGAGGGGGACGGACAGGGGGACGGACAGGGGGACGGACAGGGGGACGGACAGGGGGACGGACAGGGGGACGGACAGGGGGACGGACAGAGGGACTCACTCTTGAGGAAGCGACTACGGACCCATTTGTTCTGTTTCCTGGCGTACCGTCTCGTAGCCATCTTCAGATTCTCTACACCTGAGAGAGAAAGAGATTCAGTCCATTAAATCTCTCACACACACACACACACAACACACACACAACACACAACACACAACACACACACCAAGGCTTCCGTTAGCTGGTAATAGCCGGTAATAGCCGCTAATTGAAGCTCAATTCCCATTCCCCCTTCAAGTGTATAGGCAACTAGGCAGGCCTCATCACGTCCCACACAACGTTGACTAGGCAGGCCTCATCACGTCCCACACAACGTTGACTAGGCAGGCCTCATCACGTCCCACACAACGTTGACTAGGCAGGCCTCATCACGTCCCACACAACGTTGACTAGGCAGGCCTCATCACGTCCCACACAACGTTGACTAGGCAGGCCTCATCACGTCCCACACAACGTTGACTAGGCAGGCCTCATCACGTCCCACACAACGTTGACTAGGCAGGCCTCATCACGTCCCACACAACGTTGACTAGGCAGGCCTCATCACGTCCCACACAACGTTGACTAGGCAGGCCTCATCACGTCCCACACAACGTTGACTAGGCAGGCCTCATCACGTCCCACACAACGTTGACTAGGCAGGCCTCATCACGTCCCGCACAACGTTGACTAGGCAGGCCTCATCACGTCCCACACAACGTTGACTAGGCAGGCCTCATCACGTCCCACACAACGTTGACTAGGCAGGCCTCATCACGTCCCACACAACGTTGACTAGGCAGGCCTCATCACGTCCCACACAACGTTGACTAGGCAGGCCTCAGCGTCCCACACAACGTTGACTAGGCAGGCCTCATCACGTCCCACACAACGTTGACTAGGCAGGCCTCAGCGCGTCCCACACAACGTTGACTAGGCAGGCCTCATCACGTCCCACACAACGTTGACTAGGCAGGCCTCAGCGCATCCCACACAACATTGACTAGGCAGGCCTCATCACGTCCCACACAACGTTGACTAGGCAGGCCTCATCACGTCCCACACAACGTTGACTAGGCAGGCCTCATCACGTCCCACACAACGTTGACTAGGCAGGCCTCATCACGTCCCACACAACGTTGACTAGGCAGGCCTCATCACGTCCCACACAACATTGACTAGGCAGGCCTCATCACGTCCCACACAACATTGACTAGGCAGGCCTCATCACGTCCCACACAACATTGACTAGGCAGGCCTCATCACGTCCCACACAACGTTGACTAGGCAGGCCTCATCACGTCCCACACAACGTTGACTAGGCAGGCCTCATCACGTCCCACACAACGTTGACTAGGCAGGCCTCATCACGTCCCCACACAACTTTGACTAGGCAGGCCTCATCACGTCCCCACACAACGTTGACTAGGCAGGCCTCATCACGTCCCACACAACGTTGACTAGGCAGGCCTCATCACGTCCCACACAACTTTGACTAGGCAGGCCTCATCACGTCCCACACAACGTTGACTAGGCAGGCCTCATCACGTCCCACACAACGTTGACTAGGCAGGCCTCATCACGTCCCGCACAACGTTGACTAGGCAGGCCTCATCACGTCCCACACAACGTTGACTAGGCAGGCCTCATCACGTCCCACACAACGTTGACTAGGCAGGCCTCATCACGTCCCACACAACGTTGACTAGGCAGGCCTCAGCGCGTCCCACACAACGTTGACTAGGCAGGCCTCATCACGTCCCACACAACGTTGACTAGGCAGGCCTCAGCGCGTCCCACACAACGTTGACTAGGCAGGCCTCATCACGTCCCACACAACGTTGACTAGGCAGGCCTCAGCGCATCCCACACAACATTGACTAGGCAGGCCTCATCACGTCCCACACAACGTTGACTAGGCAGGCCTCATCACGTCCCACACAACGTTGACTAGGCAGGCCTCATCACGTCCCACACAACGTTGACTAGGCAGGCCTCATCACGTCCCACACAACGTTGACTAGGCAGGCCTCATCACGTCCCACACAACATTGACTAGGCAGGCCTCATCACGTCCCACACAACATTGACTAGGCAGGCCTCATCACGTCCCACACAACATTGACTAGGCAGGCCTCATCACGTCCCACACAACGTTGACTAGGCAGGCCTCATCACGTCCCCACAACGTTGACTAGGCAGGCCTCATCACGTCCCACACAACGTTGACTAGGCAGGCCTCATCACGTCCCACACAACGTTGACTAGGCAGGCCTCATCACGTCCCACACAACTTTGACTAGGCAGGCCTCATCACGTCCCACACAACGTTGACTAGGCAGGCCTCATCACGTCCCACACAACTTTGACTAGGCAGGCCTCATCACGTCCCACACAACTTTGACTAGGCAGGCCTCATCACGTCCCACACAACGTTGACTAGGCAGGCCTCATCACGTCCCACACAACGTTGACTAGGCAGGCCTCATCACATCCCGCACAACATTGACTAGGCAGGCCTCATCACGTCCCACACAACGTTGACTAGGCAGGCCTCATCGCATCCCACACAACGTTGACTAGGCAGGCCTCATCACGTCCCACACAACGTTGACTAGGCAGGCCTCATCACGTCCCACACAACGTTGACTAGGCAGGCCTCATCACGTCCCACACAACGTTGCAATGTGCTGGAGGTAGTATACATTTTGAAACCACATAATTGCTTGAAACCTGAACTGTTTACTACATGGTGTGAAGCATGTTTTGCTACATTATTCGTAATGTGATGAGTCAATTGAATATTCATAATTTATGCAAATTTTATAACCCAGAGTGGGCTGATCAGATTTCTTCCTCTGAATAATTTTGGCCTTTTATAAATCACATTTCATGCAATTCTACAACACTTTATATGACTAAAGACATCAGAAGAATATTTTTTTTTTAATATATATTTTTTTATAAATATGACAAATGACAGGGTAGCCTTTTACTTGGCTGACATTAACAGATCAATGAAAACTATGTCTGATCCACATGTGAGAACACAAATACAACATGACCTCCGTCTGACCTGGAGGAAGTGTCCCTGACCCAATGATAAGAGTCAGCAGGGAGTCTCTCATTGTCTTCTCTTTACAGCAAATACAAACATGACCTCCGTCTAACCTGGAGGAAGTGTCCCTGACCCAATGATAAGACTCAGCAGGGAGTCTCTCATTGTCTTCTCTTTACAGCAAATACAAACATGACCTCCGTCTGACCTGGAGGAAGTGTCCCTGACCCAATGATAAGACTCAGCAGGGAGTCTCTCATTGTCTTCTCTTTACAGCAAATACAAACATGACCTCCGTCTAACCTGGAGGAAGTGTCCCTGACCCAATGATAAGAGTCAGCAGGGAGTCTCTCATTGTCTTCTCTTTACAGCAAATACAAACATGACCTCCGTCTAACCTGGAGGAAGTGTCCCTGACCCAATGATAAGACTCAGCAGGGAGTCTCTCATTGTCTTCTCTTTACAGCAAATACAAACATGACCTCCGTCTAACCTGGAGGAAGTGTCCCTGACCCAATGATAAGACTCAGCAGGGAGTCTCTCATTGTCTTCTCTTTACAGCAAATACAAACATGACCTCCGTCTAACCTGGAGGAAGTGTCCCTGGCCCAATGATAAGACTCAGTGAATATGCAGACTCAGCAGGGAGTCTCTCATTGTCTTCTCTTTACAGCAAATTTGCTTTCGAAACAGTTTCTCCGTGCTTGTATTTTTAAATATTGCGATATGTCTGGATGGATCGTTCTGCTTTTCACTGACAGTTGCAACTCTACAAATCGTCTATTTGGTATTTGCTGAGAGCGCTGCCCAAAATTGCCGATCCTTCTGACTGTAGGCTATGCGATTTAAAACAAACCACAGTTTAGTTTTTTAGTTTTTTTAAAAGAAGCTAAATGATCCTCTGTGGCCAAAATCAATTATTTTATTTATTTCTGAATAAACATGAGTAAGCTAATTAGGCTATATAAATTTGGCAATTTAATTCAATTTACTTTAGAAAAAGCTTTCCATAACCCTATGTCATCTAATATCTACAAATTGCTCATCAGAATTTGGTAAGAATGACGCACGATGTTGCATCCAAGTTGAATGTTCTGTTAAAATGAATTATTAAAAAACTAAAAAGTGATTTCTGTCATAGTGAGAAACGTGGCTGGACGTCCTGAATCAGATTAGGGAATAAATGTTCATGGGGAAATTAATGGCACCACATCTTCCTAACCTAAACCCTGGTACGCAAACACACACCTCGGTTCCCGGAGTGTCTCTCAAACACACACCTCGGTTCCCGGAGTGTCTCTCAAACACACACCTCGGTTCCCGGAGTGTCTCTCAAACACACACCTCGGTTCCCGGAGTGTCTCTCAAACACACACCTCGGTTCCCGGAGTGTCTCTCAAACACACACCTCGGTTCCCGGAGTGTCTCTCAAACACACACCTCGGTTCCCGGAGTGTCTCTCAAACACACACCTCGGTTCCCGGAGTGTCTCTCAAACACACACCTCGGTTCCCGGAGTGTCTCTCAAACACACACCTCGGTTCCCGGAGTGTCTCTCAAACACACACCTCGGTTCCCGGAGTGTCTCTCAAACACACACCTCGGTTCCCGGAGTGTCTCTCAAACACACACCTCGGTTCCCGGAGTGTCTCTCAAACACACACCTCGGTTCCCGGAGTGTCTCTCAAACACACACCTCGGTTCCCGGAGTGTCTCTCAAACACACACCTCGGTTCCCGGAGTGTCTCTCAACACACACCTCGGTTCCCGGAGTGTCTCTCAAACACACACCTCGGTTCCCGGAGTGTCTCTCAAACACACACCTCGGTTCCCGGAGTGTCTCTCAAACACACACCTCGGTTCCCGGAGTGTCTCTCAAACACACACCTCGGTTCCCGGAGTGTCTCTCAAACACACACCTCGGTTCCCGGAGTGTCTCTCAAACACACACCTCGGTTCCCGGAGTGTCTCTCAAACACACACCTCGGTTCCCGGAGTGTCTCTCAAACACACACCTCGGTTCCCGGAGTGTCTCTCAAACACACACCTCGGTTCCCGGAGTGTCTCTCAAACACACACCTCGGTTCCCGGAGTGTCTCTCAAACACACACCTCGGTTCCCGGAGTGTCTCTCAAACACACACCTCGGTTCCGGAGTGTCTCTCAAACACACACCTCGGTTCCGGAGTGTCTCTCAAACACACACCTCGGTTCCGGAGTGTCTCTCAAACACACACCTCGGTTCCGGAGTGTCTCACACACACCTTGGTTCCGGAGTGTCTCTCGGACCTCCTGTGTCGTCTCATCAGGACATGTCAGGTACTCATGGAACTCCTTAAAACCTATAGACTGGAATATACCATGCTGGTAGTCCTGACTGAGACAGAGAGAGAGGAGAGAAGGAGGGAGAGAGAGAGAGAAGGAGGGAGAGAGAGGAGAGAGCAGAGAAGGAGCGAGAGAGAGGAGAGAAGGAGCGAGAGAGAGGAGAGAAGGAGCGAGAGAGAGGAGAGAAGGAGCGAGAGAGAGAAGGAGGGAGAGAGAGGAGAGAAGGAGAGAGCAGAGAAGGAACGAGACAGAGAGAGAGAAGGAGAGAGCAGAGAAGGAACGAGACAGAGAGAGAGAAGGAGAGAGCAGAGAAGGAACGAGACAGAGAGAGAGAAGGAGAGAGCAGAGAAGGAGCGAGAGAGAGGAGAGAAGGAGCGAGAGAGAGGAGAGAAGGAGAGAGAGGAGAGAAGGAGCGAGTTAGAGAAGGAGAGAAGGAGCGAGAGAGAGAGGAGAGAAGGAGTGAGAGAGAGAAGGAGGGAGAGAGAGAAGGAGGGAGAGAGAGAAGGAGGGAGAGAGAGAAGGAGGGAGAGAGAGAAGGAGGGAGAGAGAGAAGGAGGGGGAGAAGGAGGGGGAGAGAGAAGGAGGGGGAGAGAGAAGGAGCGGGAGAGAGGAGCGATAAGGAGAGAGAGAGAGGAGCGATAAGGAGAGAGAGGAGATAAGGAGACACTGAGCAAAGGGGGTGACAGAGAGGGGGGGGGAGTGGTGAACAGTAGTAACATATTATTATAACAGTATCATTACATATATCATTGTCATCAAGTCCTCCAAAAATAACAACAGTGTCACACAGTCTTGAGCTAGACTAGACAACCAGGGGCAATGTCTCCATCTCGCTAACCCATCACACGCTCTCTGAAAACTCCCTCCCTCCTTCTCTATCACTCCACAGTAGGGGTCAGGCCAAGAGACAGGAGACAGAAGGACACAGAGGGTCTCATGGTGCTGCTGGACAGGACAGAGACATGAAGCCTGTTGAGACGTTGTCCCCTGGTCCTGACGAGAGAGACATTAGTTGTGATCGGATTCTATACCCTTCTACATGAAGTGTACACTACCCCTGAATGATTCAAAAGCATCACCTGGCCCCCGACGACAGAGAGACATGTCTTGCCTGCTACTATGGATGGATTTAAAAGCATTGGATGGGCTAAAGGGAGTTTCTGCCTTATTTCTCCTTCTAAATCATTGATGAGAGTGAACAAGAGCAAGCAACAGAAAGAGGGGGAGGCAATGTGGTCTCATTGAGTGTCAGTTTCCATCTCTAAATGTACTAGCACAACACAGTCTGCATGCCACTGCAGCTCTGACCGGATGCCATTGTGGCTCTACGTTATTGCAGTCCAGGGCTGGTGTGAGTGAGTGCAGCAGCCACACCCTAGAGCTGTGTCAATCTGCTGACTCACACTGGCTCCATAATAGAACTCTCTCTCCCTAAACCCCCGAGCGAGAGAGAGCGAGAGAGAGCGAGAGAGAGAGAGAGCGAGAGAGAGCGAGAGAGAGCGAGAGAGAGCGAGAGAGAGCGAGAGAGAGAGAGAGAGAGAGAGAGAGAGAGAGAGAGAGAGCGAGAGAGCGAGAGAGAGCGAGAGAGAGAGAGAGAGAGCGAGAGAGCGAGAGAGAGAGAGAGAGAGCGAGAGAGAGCGAGAGAGAGCGAGAGATGATGTGCATCAGCAGAGGGCAAGAGAGAGAAGAATGGAGGGGAAGTGGAGAAAAAGAGAGGACACGTGAGGGGAAGAAGAACGAGCGGGGGGTCGTTGTACGAGGATTGACCTTGCAGATCGGTGACCGCTGTCAAAGGGGGGGTTGCTGAAGGAGAGTCAGTGGGTAGAGCAAGGTGGGGGGGGTTGCTGAAGGAGGGAGTCAGTGGATAGAGCAAGGTGGGGGGGGTTGCTGAAGGAGGGAGTCAGTGGGTAGAGCAAGGTGGGGGGGGGGGGGGTTGCTGAAGGAGGGAGTCAGTGGGTAGAGCAAGGTGGGGGGGTTGCTGAAGGAGGAGTCAGTGGGTAGAGCAAGGTGGGGGGGTTGCTGAAGGAGGGAGTCAGTGGGTAGAGCAAGGTGGGGGGGTTGCTGAAGGAGGGAGTCAGTGGATAGAGCAAGGTGGGGGGGGTTGCTGAAGGAGGAGTCAGTGGGTAGAGCAAGGTGGGGGGGGTTGCTGAAGGAGGGAGTCAGTGGGTAGAGCAAGGTGGGGGGGGGTTGCTGAAGGAGGAGTCAGTGGGTAGAGCAAGGTGGGGGGGTTGCTGAAGGAGGGGTCAGTGGGTAGAGCAAGGTGGGGGGTTGCTGAAGGAGGGAGACAGTGGGTAGAGCAAGGTGGGGGGGGGATGCTGAAGGAGGAGTCAGTGGGTAGAGCAAGGTGGGGGGGGGGGGTTGCTGAAGGAGGGAGTCAGTGGATAGAGCAAGGTGGGGGGGTTGCTGAAGGAGGGAGTCAGTGGGTAGAGCAAGGTGGGGGGGGGGTTGCTGAAGGAGGAGTCAGTGGATAGAGCAAGGTGGGGGGGTTGCTGAAGGAGGAGTCAGTGGGTAGAGCAAGGTGGGGGGGGGGTTGCTGAAGGAGGGAGTCAGTGGATAGAGCAAGGTGGGGGGGTTGCTGAAGGAGGAGTCAGTGGGTAGAGCAAGGTGGGGGGGGTTGCTGAAGGAGGGGTCAGTGGGTAGAGCAAGGTGGGGGGGGTTGCTGAAGGAGGGAGACAGTGGGTAGAGCAAGGTGGGGGGGGTTGCTGAAGGAGGGGTCAGTGGGTAGAGCAAGGTGGGGGGGGTTGCTGAAGGAGGGAGTCAGTGGGTAGAGCAAGGTGGGGGGTTGCTGAAGGAGGGAGTCAGTGGGTAGAGCAAGGTGGGGGGGTTGCTGAAGGAGAGTCAGTGGGTAGAGCAAGGTGGGGGGGTTGC
This sequence comes from Oncorhynchus gorbuscha, assembly GCF_021184085.1. Taxonomy (NCBI): domain Eukaryota; kingdom Metazoa; phylum Chordata; class Actinopteri; order Salmoniformes; family Salmonidae; genus Oncorhynchus; species Oncorhynchus gorbuscha. The sequence goes on from NW_025745340.1 coordinate 20,209, forward strand.
TGAAGGAGGAGTCAGTGGGTAGAGCAAGGTGGGGGGGTTGCTGAAGGAGGAGTCAGTGGGTAGAGCAAGGTGGGGGGGTTGCTGAAGGAGGAGTCAGTGGGTAGAGCAAGGTGGGGGGTTGCTGAAGGAGGAGTCAGTGGATAGAGCAAGGTGGGGAGGGGTTGCTGAAGGAGGAGTCAGTGGGTAGAGCAAGGTGGGGGGGGTTGCTGAAGGAGGAGTCAGTGGGTAGAGCAAGGTGGGGGGTTGCTGAAGGAGGAGTCAGTGGATAGAGCAAGGTGGGGAGGGGGTTGCTGAAGGAGGGAGTCAGTGGGTAGAGCAAGGTGGGGGGGTTGCTGAAGGAGGGAGTCAGTGGGTAGAGAGCAAGGTGGGGGGGTTGCTGAAGGAGGGAGTCAGTGGATAGAGCAAGGTGGGGGGTTGCTGAAGGAGGGAGTCAGTGGGTAGAGCAAGGTGGGGGGGTTGCTGAAGGAGGGAGTCAGTGGGTAGAGCAAGGTGGGGAGGGGGTTGCTGAAGGAGGAGTCAGTGGGTAGAGCAAGGTGGGGGGTTGCTGAAGGAGGGGGTCAGTGGGTAGAGCAAGGTGGGGGGGGTTGCTGAAGGAGGGAGTCAGTGGGTAGAGCAAGGTGGGGGGGTTGCTGAAGGAGGGAGTCAGTGGGTAGAGCAAGGTGGGGGGGGTTGCTGAAGGAGGGAGTCAGTGGGTAGAGCAAGGTGGGGGGTTGCTGAAGGAGGAGTCAGTGGGTAGAGCAAGGTGGGGGGGGGGGGGGGTTGCTGAAGGAGGGAGTCAGTGGGTAGAGCAAGGTGGGGGGTTGCTGAAGGAGGAGTCAGTGGGTAGAGCAAGGTGGGGGGGTTGCTGAAGGAGGGAGTCAGTGGGTAGAGCAAGGTGGGGGGGGTTGCTGAAGGAGGGAGTCAGTGGGTAGAGCAAGGTGGGGGGGTTGCTGAAGGAGGGAGTCAGTGGGTAGAGCAAGGGGGGGGGGTTGCTGAAGGAGGAGTCAGTGGGTAGAGCAAGGTGGGGGGGGTTGCTGAAGGAGGGAGTCAGTGGATAGAGCAAGGTGGGGGGGTTGCTGAAGGAGGGAGTCAGTGGGTAGAGCAAGGTGGGGGGGTTGCTGAAGGAGGAGTCAGTGGGTAGAGCAAGGTGGGGGGGGTTGCTGAAGGAGGGAGTCAGTGGGTAGAGCAAGGTGGGGGGTTGCTGAAGGAGGGAGTCAGTGGATAGAGCAAGGTGGGGGGGTTGCTGAAGGAGGGAGTCAGTGGGTAGAGCAAGGTGGGGGGGTTGCTGAAGGAGGGGGTCAGTGGGTAGAGCAAGGTGGGGGGGGTTGCTGAAGGAGGGAGTCAGTGGGTAGAGAAAGGTGGGGGGGTTGCTGAAGGAGGGAGTCAGTGGGTAGAGCAAGGTGGGGGGTTGCTGAAGGAGGGAGTCAGTGGGTAGAGCAAGGTGGGGGGGGGGTTGCTGAAGGAGGAGTCAGTGGGTAGAGCAAGGTGGGGGGTTGCTGAAGGAGGGAGTCAGTGGGTAGAGCAAGGTGGGGGGTTGCTGAAGGAGGGAGTCAGTGGGTAGAGCAAGGGGGGGGTTGCTGAAGGAGGGAGTCAGTGGGTAGAGCAAGGTGGGGGGGGTTGCTGAAGGAGGGAGTCAGTGGGTAGAGCAAGGTGGGGGGGGGGTTGCTGAAGGAGGAGTCAGTGGGTAGAGCAAGGTGGGGGGTTGCTGAAGGAGGAGTCAGTGGGTAGAGCAAGGTGGGGGGGTTGCTGAAGGAGGAGTCAGTGGGTAGAGCAAGGTGGGGGGTTGCTGAAGGAGGGAGTCAGTGGGTAGAGCAAGGTGGGGGGTTGCTGAAGGAGGAGTCAGTGGGTAGAGCAAGGTGGGGGGGGTTGCTGAAGGAGGGAGTCAGTGGGTAGAGCAAGGTGGGGGGGTTGCTGAAGGAGGGAGTCAGTGGATAGAGCAAGGTGGGGAGGGGGGTTGCTGAAGGAGGAGTCAGTGGGTAGAGCAAGGTGGGGGGGGGGGGTTGCTGAAGGAGGAGTCAGTGGGTAGAGCAAGGTGGGGGGGTTGCTGAAGGAGGAGTCAGTGGGTAGAGCAAGGTGGGGGGGTTGCTGAAGGAGGAGTCAGTGGGTAGAGCAAGGTGGGGGGGTTGCTGAAGGAGGGAGTCAGTGGGTAGAGCAAGGTGGGGGGGGGTTGCTGAAGGAGGAGTCAGTGGGTAGAGCAAGGTGGGGGGGGGGGGTTGCTGAAGGAGGGAGTCAGTGGGTAGAGCAAGGTGGGGGGGTTGCTGAAGGAGGGAGTCAGTGGGTAGAGCAAGGTGGGGGGTTGCTGAAGGAGGGAGTCAGTGGGTAGAGCAAGGTGGGGGGTTGCTGAAAGAGGGAGTCAGTGGATAGAGCAAGGTGGGGGAGGGGGTTGCTGAAGGAGGAGTCAGTGGGTAGAGCAAGGTGGGGGGGGGTTGCTGAAGGAGGAGTCAGTGGATAGAGCAAGGTGGGGAGGGGGTTGCTGAAGGAGGAGTCAGTGGGTAGAGCAAGGTGGGGGGGGGGGGGGTTGCTGAAGGAGGAGTCAGTGGGTAGAGCAAGGTGGGGGTTGCTGAAGGAGGAGTCAGTGGATAGAGCAAGGTGGGGGGGTTGCTGAAGGAGGAGTCAGTGGGTAGAGCAAGGTGGGGGGGTTGCTGAAGGAGGGAGTCAGTGGATAGAGCAAGGTGGTAGAGCAAGGGGGGGTTGCTGAAGGAGGGAGTCAGTGGGTAGAGCAAGGTGGGGGGGGTTGCTGAAGGAGGGGGTCAGTGGGTAGAGCAAGGTGGGGGGGTTGCTGAAGGAGGAGACAGTGGGTAGAGCAAGGTGGGGGGGGGGGGGGGGTTGCTGAAGGAGGGAGTCAGTGGGTAGAGCAAGGTGGGGGGTTGCTGAAGGAGGAGTCAGTGGGTAGAGCAAGGTGGGGGTTGCTGAAGGAGGGAGTCAGTGGGTAGAGCAAGGTGGGGGGTTGCTGAAGGAGGGAGTCAGTGGGTAGAGCAAGGTGGGGGGGGGTTGCTGAAGCAAGGAGGGAGTCAGTGGATAGAGCAAGGTGGGGGGGGTTGCTGAAGGAGGGAGTCAGTGGGTAGAGCAAGGTGGGGGTTGCTGAAGGAGGGAGTCAGTGGGTAGAGCAAGGTGGGGGGGTTGCTGAAGGAGGGAGTCAGTGGATAGAGCAAGGTGGGGGGTTGCTGAAGGAGGAGTCAGTGGGTAGAGCAAGGTGGGGAGGGGGTTGCTGAAGGAGGAGTCAGTGGGTAGAGCAAGGTGGGGGGTTGCTGAAGGAGGGGTCAGTGGGTAGAGCAAGGTGGGGGGGGGTTGCTGAAGGAGGAGTCAGTGGGTAGAGCAAGGTGGGGGGGTTGCTGAAGGAGGGAGTCAGTGGGTAGAGCAAGGTGGGGTTGCTGAAGGAGGGAGTCAGGGTAGGCAAGGTGGGGGGGGGTTGCTGAAGGAGGAGTCAGTGGGTAGAGTCAGTGGGTAGAGCAAGGTGGGAGCAAGGTGGGGGGGGGTTGCTGAAGGAGGGAGTCAGTGGGTAGAGCAAGGTGGGGGGGGTTGCTGAAGGAGGGAGTCAGTGGGTAGAGCAAGGTGGGGGGGGGGGGTTGCTGAAGGAGGAGTCAGTGGGTAGAGCAAGGTGGGGTTGCTGAAGGAGGAGTCAGTGGGTAGAGCAAGGTGGGGGGTTGCTGAAGGAGGAGTCAGTGGGTAGAGCAAGGTGGGGGGGTTGCTGAAGGAGGAGTCAGTGGATAGAGCAAGGTGGGGGGGTTGCTGAAGGAGGAGTCAGTGGGTAGAGCAAGGTGGGGGGTTGCTGAAGGAGGGGGTCAGTGGGTAGAGCAAGGTGGGGGGGTTGCTGAAGGAGGGAGACAGTGGGTAGAGCAAGGTGGGGGTTGCTGAAGGAGGGGTCAGTGGGTAGAGCAAGGTGGGGGGGTTGCTGAAGGAGGGAGTCAGTGGGTAGAGCAAGGTGGGGGGTTGCTGAAGGAGGAGTCAGTGGGTAGAGCAAGGTGGGGGGGTTGCTGAAGGAGGGAGTCAGTGGGTAGAGCAAGGGGGGTTGCTGAAGGAGGGAGTCAGTGGGTAGAGCAAGGTGGGGGGTTGCTGAAGGAGGGAGTCAGTGGATAGAGCAAGGTGGGGGGGTTGAAGGAGGGAGTCAGTGGTTAGAGCAAGGTGGGGGGGGTTGCTGAAGGAGGGAGTCAGTGGGTAGAGCAAGGTGGGGGGGTTGCTGAAGGAGGGAGTCAGTGGGTAGAGCAAGGTGGGGGGGGGTTGCTGAAGGAGGGAGTCAGTGGATAGAGCAAGGTGGGGGGGTTTAAGGAGGGAGTCAGTGGTTAGAGCAGGGAGTCAGTGGGTAGAGCAGGGAGTCAGTGGGTAGAGCAGGGAGTCAGTGGGTAGAGCAGGGAGTCAGTGGGTAGAGCAGTAGAGCAGCATCCTAAGGAAATATGCCGTCATTTCCCCGTGACCACACCTAAGACACACAATCAATGGTCAAATCAATAAGTGGCTGAAACAGCCCTACGCAGCGTCAGCCGACCCCGTGGCAACACGACCCAGCGTCAGCCGACCCCGTGGCAACACGACCCAGCGTCAGCCGACCCCGTGGCAACACGACCCAGCGTCAGCCGACCCCGTGGCAACACGACCCAGCGTCAGCCGACCCGTGGCAACACGACCCAGCGTCAGCCGACCCCGTGGCAACACGACCCAGCGTCAGCCGACCCCGTGGCAACACGACCCAGCGTCAGCCGACCCCGTGGCAACACGACCCCATGGCAACACGACCCAGCGTCAGCCGACCCCGTGGCAACACGACCCCATGGCAACACGACCCAGCGTCAGCCGACCCCGTGGCAACACGACCCCATGGCAACACAACCCAGCGTCATCTGACCCCGTGGCAACACGACCACACCCACCTCTGGTCCTGAATCTTCTGCTGGTTGAATCTCAGGTGGAAATCTCTGAGCTCGTCTATCAGGCCTGTCAACAGCATCTGATCCACACGACTGTCCAAGCGCTCATCTATGGCTAAAGACAGACAGGGGGAAGGGTAGCTCATTCAAATTAGACAAACATGTTGGTTTCCTGTAAGCAACCCAAGCTATGATTTTGGCCACGGTCTACAAATGCTAACTTATTAGCGTTCGTATCCAAAAACCCAATGCAAGTGATAATCCCTTTATCTTAGCATATTTTGCACTTTGGGGTCCTAGTCATCTGGACGTAACTTTACTGAGCTAAGAAAACAATATGAGACACTTTGGGGAAAAGAGAAAGGGAGGGGGTTCCTTACCCTCCATGTCAGCATGTAACCAGAAGATACAGGGGTCTGGGTACCTCAGTGGCCCCCCCAGCACATCTCCCCCCTCCTGCCCTCTCTGCTCCTCCAACCAATGGCTGTGAGGCACGCCTGTTTCCGCATGCACCTGTAGGCTCCTAGAGGTGTCAATCAAAACAGGACACAGTGAGAGTCCCGCCCTCTTTCACAGATGAACATAAGAGGACATGGAAGTACAAATAAAATGGAGGGGGTAAAAAAACATTAGACATTAGATGTGATGGGTCGGGGCTGGTGCGGTGGGTTGGGGCTGGTGTGGTGGGTCGGGGCTGGTGAGGTGGGGCTGGTGCGATGGGGCTGGTGCGATGGGGCTGGTGCGATGGGTCGGGGCTGGGCTGGTGTGATGGTCGGGGCTGGGCTGGTGTGATGGGGCTGGTGTGATGGTCGGGGCTGGGCTGGTGTGATGGGGCTGGTGTGATGGGGCTGGTGTGATGGGGCTGGTGTGAAGGGGCTGGTGTGAAGGGGCTGGTGTGATGGTCGGGGCTGGGCTGGTGTGATGTGATGGGTCGGGGCTGGTGTGATGGGGCTGGTGTGATGGGGCTGGTGTGATGGGTCGGGGCTGGGCTGGTGTGATGGGTCGGGGCTGGGCTGGTGTGATGGGGCTGGTGTGATGGTCAGGGCTGGTGTGATGGGGCTGGTGTGATGGTCGGGTCGGGGCTGGTGTGATGGGGCTGGTGTGATGGGGCTGGTGTGATGGGGCTGGTGTGATGGTCAGGGCTGGTGTGATGGTCAGGGCTGGTGTGATGGTCAGGGCTGGTGTGATGGTCAGGGCTGGTGTGATGGTCAGGGCTGGTGTGATGGTCAGGGCTGGTGTCTACTCTGTCAGATGATGAGATGGGTTGGGGCAGGTGTTGATAAGGGAATTTATATATTTAAAGTAATGACTAAAGGATTCCACCCTGAAATCATATAATTATATGAAATGTGTTAGTAGTCATAATTCCATAATGTGTGACTAGACCATTGTGTTGCTGTGTAGTGGTGTGAGAGTTGAGAGAACAAAGGACAACAGGAAAGAGGATCCTTCCAAGGAATGGCGAGAAACTGCCAAGGCTGGTAGAAAAGTGATAAACCTGTGTACACACACGTAGAGGGGGTTATAAAGAATCCAGAAGCTGAGTCTTTGCCTAATTATTACTAAACCAAGCTGTCTTACAAACCTCGGGGATCGGTCAAAGCTTAAATAATTGTTTCGTTATCATCATTGGGATGGAATATTCTCCTGACGGGTCTACCCTCATTAGATGATGTGATGGGTCAGGGCTGGTGTCTACCCTCATTAGATGATGCGATGGGGTGTCTCCCCTCATTAGATGATGTGATGGGTCGGGGCTGGTGTCTCCCCTCATTAGATGATGTGATGGGTCGGGGCTGGTGTCTCCCCTCATTAGATGATGTGATGGGTCGGGGCTGGTGTCTCCCCTCATTAGATGATGTGATGGGTCGGGCTGGTGTCTCCCCTCATTAGATGATGTGATGGGTGGGGCTGGTGTCTCCCCCTCATTAGATGATGTGATGGGTGGGGGCTTGTGTCTCCCTCATTAGATGATGTGATGGGTCGGGGCTGGTGTCTCCCTCATTAGATGATGTGATGGGTGGGGCTGGTGTCTCCCCTCATTAGATGATGTGATGGGTCGGGGCTGGTGTCTCCCCTCATTAGATGATGTGATGGGTCGGGGCTGGTGTCTCCCCTCATTAGATGATGTGATGGGTCGGGGCTGGTGTCTCCCCTCATTAGATGATGTGATGGGTCGGGGCTGGTGTCTCCCCTCATTAGATGATGTGATGGGTCGGGGCTGGTGTCTCCCCTCATTAGATGATGTGATGGGTCGGGCTGGTGTCTCCCTCATTAGATGATGTGATGGGTCGGGGCTGGTGTCTCCCCTCATTAGATGATGTGATGGGTCGGGGCTGGTGTCTCCCTCATTAGATGATGTGATGGGTCGGGCTGGTGTCTCCCCTCATTAGATGATGTGATGGGTCGGGGCTGGTGTCTCCCTCATTAGATGATGTGATGGGTCGGGCTGGTGTCTCCCTCATTAGATGATGTGATGGGTCGGGGCTGGTGTCTCCCCTCATTAGATGATGTGATGGGTCGGGGCTGGTGTCTCCCCTCATTAGATGATGTGATGGGTCGGGGCTGGTGTCTCCCCTCATTAGATGATGTGATGGGTCGGGGCTGGTGTCACCCCTCATTAGATGATGTGATGGGTCGGGGCTGGTGCCTCCCCTCATTAGATGATGTGATGGGTCGGGGCTGGTGTCTCCCCTCATTAGATGATGTGATGGGTCGGGGCTGGTGTCTACCCTCATTAGATGATGTGATGGGTCAGGGCTGGTGTCTACCCTCATTAGATGATGTGATGGGGTGTCTACCCTCATTAGATGATGTGATGGGTCAGGGCTGGTGTCTACCCTCATTAGATGATGTGATGGGTTGGGGCTGATGTCTACCCTCATTAGATGATGTGATGGGGTGTCTACCCTCATTAGATGATGTGATGGGTCAGGGCTGGTGTCTACCCTCATTAGATGATGTGATGGGGTGTCTACCCTCATTAGATGATGTGATGGGTCAGGGCTGGTGTCTCCCCTCATTAGATGATGTGATGGGTCGGGGCTGGTGTCTCCCCTCATTAGATGATGTGATGGGTCGGGGCTGGTGTCTCCCCTCATTAGATGTGATGGGTCGGGGCTGGTGTCTCCCCTCATTAGATGATGTGATGGGTCGGGGCTGGTGTCACCCCTCATTAGATGATGTGATGGGTCGGGGCTGGTGTCTCCCCTCATTAGATGATGTGATGGGTCGGGGCTGGTGTCTCCCCTCATTAGATGATGTGATGGGTCGGGGCTGGTGTCTACCCTCATTAGATGATGTGATGGGTCGGGGCTGGTGTCTACCCTCATTAGATGATGTGAATGGTCAGGGCTGGTGTCTACCCTCATTAGATGATGTGATGGGGTGTCTACCCTCATTAGATGATGTGATGGGTCAGGGCTGGTGTCTACCCTCATTAGATGATGTGATGGGTCAGGGCTGGTGTCTACCCTCATTAGATGATGTGATGGGGTGTCTACCCTCATTAGATGATGTGATGGGTCAGGGCTGGTGTCTACCCTCATTAGATGATGTGATGGGTTGGGGCTGATGTCTACCCTCATTAGATGATGTGATGGGGTGTCTACCCTCATTAGATGATGTGATGGGTCAGGGCTGGTGTCTACCCTCATTAGATGATGTGATGGGGTGTCTACCCTCATTAGATGATGTGATGGGTCAGGGCTGGTGTCTACCCTCATTAGATGATGTGATGGGTCAGGGCTGGTGTCTACCCTCATTAGATGATGTGATGGGTCAGGGCTGGTGTCTACCCTCATTAGATGATGTGATGGGTCGGGGCTGGTGTCTACCCTCATTAGATGATGTGATGGGTCGGGGCTGGTGTCTACCCTCAGATGATGTGATGGGTCGGGGCTGGTGTCTACCCTCATTAGATGATGTGATGGTGTCTACCCTCATTAGATGATGTGATGGGTCAGGGCTGGTGTCTACCCTCATTAGATGATGTGATGGGTCAGGGCTGGTGTCTACCCTCATTAGATGATGTGATGGGTCG
>NW_025745341.1:0-7500 GCF_021184085.1 Oncorhynchus gorbuscha
GCCTCCATTGTCCTCATGGTGAAATCATTTTGTTTGCCTGGCTTGGCCTGGTAGACTGTGTGTGTGTGTGTGTGTGTGTGTGTGTGTGTGTGTGTGTGTGTGTGTGTGTGTGTGTGTGTGTGTGTGTGTGTGTGTGTGTGTGTGTGTGTGTGTGTGTGTGTGTGTGTGTGTGTGTGTGTGTGTGTGTGTGTGTCACATGCCTGTGGTGTCCTGTGTAGTTTTCTGGCAGGAATGCCTGGCGTCTCCCAGGCCACAGAAGAAAAAGAGGGCATGCCTCTGGGCAGAGGCAGGGATGAGACAACTGAATTATAAAAGAAGGGGGGATGAGGGACAGGATGGAGGGAGGATGATTGAGGGGAGGGAGGGAAGAATAAATGACAGTAGGAAGGGGTAAGGGACAATAGAGAGAGAGAGAGAGGGAGGAGGAAAGGAAAGAGGAACCATGGTTGGGTTGAGGCAAGCAGGGTAAAGGAGAGAGAGAGAGAAAGCCATGGTTGAGGCAAGCAGGGTAAAGGAGAGAGAGAGAGAGAAAGCCATGGTTGAGGAGAGCATGGTAAAGGAGAGAGAGAGAGAGAAAGCCATGGTTGAGGCGAGCAGGGTAAAGGAGAGCGAGAGAGAGAAAGCCATGGTTGAGGTGAGCAGGGTAAAGGAGAGAGAGAGAGAGAGAAAGCCATGGTTGAGATGAGCAGGGTAAAGGAGAGAGAGAGAGAGAGAGAAAGCCATGGTTGAGGCGAGCAGGGTAAAGGAGAGAGAGAGAGAGAAAGCCATGGTTGAGGTGAGAAGGGTAAAGGAGAGAGAGAGAGAGAAAGCCATGGTTGAGGCGAGCAGGGTAAAGGAGAGAGAGAGAAAGCCATGGTTGAGATGAGCAGGGTAAAGAGAGAGAGAGAGAGAGAGAAAGCCATGGTTGAGGTGAGCAGGGTAAAGGAGAGAGAGAGAAAGCCATGGTTGAGGAGAGCAGGGTAAAGGAGAGAGAGAGAGAAAGCCATGGTTGAGGTGAGCAGGGTAAAGGAGAGAGAGAGAAAGCCATGGTTGAGGCGAGCAGGTTAAAGGAGAGAGAGAGAGAGAAAGCCATGGTTGAGGCGAGCAGGGTAAAGGAGAGAGAGAAAGCCATGGTTGAGGTGAGCAGGGTAAAGGAGAGAGAGCGAGAAAGCCATGGTTGAGGCGAGCAGGGAAAAGGGGAGAGCGAGAGAAAGCCATGGTTGAGGCGAGCAGGGAAAAGGAGAGAGAGAGAGAAAGCCATGGTTGAGGCGAGCAGGGTAAAGGAGAGAGAGAGAAAGCCATAGTTGAGGCGAACAGGGTACATGAGAGAGAGAGAGAAAGCCATGGTTGAGGTGAGCAGGGTAAAGGAGAGAGAGCGAGAAAGCCATGGTTGAGGTGAGCAGGGTAAAGGAGAGAGAGAGAGAGAGAAAGCCATGGTTGAGGCGAGCAGGGTAAAGGAGAGAGAGAGAGAGAGAAAGCCATGGTTGAGGCAAGCAGGGTAAAGGGGAGAGAGAGAGAAAGCCATGGTTGAGGCGAGCTGGGTAAAGGAGAGAGAGCGAGAAAGCCATGGTTGAGGTGAGCAGGGTAAAGGAGAGAGAGTGAGAGAAAAAGCCATGGTTGAGGCGAGCAGGGTAAAGGAGAGAGAGAGAGAAAGCCATGTTTGAGGTGAGCAGGGTAAAGTAGAGAGAGAGAGAAAGCCATGGTTGAGGCGAGCAGGGTAAAGGAGAGAGAGAGAGAGAAAGCCATGTTTGAGGTGAGCAGGGTAAAGTAGAGAGAGAGAGAAAGCCATGGTTGAGGCGAGCAGGGTAAAGGAGAGAGAGAGAGAGAAAACCATGGTTGAGGCGAGCAGGGTAAAGGAGGGAGAGCGAGAAAGCCATGGTTGAGGTGAGCAGTAAAGGAGAGAGAGAGAGAGAGAAAGCCATGGTTGAGGCAAGCAGGGTAAAGGGGAGAGAGAGAGAGAAAGCCATGGTTGAGGCGAGCTGGGTAAAGGAGAGAGAGCGAGAAAGCCATGGTTGAGGTGAGCAGGGTAAAGGAGAGAGAGTGAGAGAAAAAGCCATGGTTGAGGCGAGCAGGGTAAAGGAGAGAGAGAGAGAGAGAGAGAGAAAGCCATGTTTGAGGTGAGCAGGGTAAAGTAGAGAGAGAGAGAGAAAGCCATGGTTGAGGCGAGCAGGGTAAAGGAGAGAGAGAGAGAGAAAGCCATGGTTGCGGCGAGCAGGGTAAAGGAGGGAGAGCGAGAAAGCCATGGTTGAGGTGAGCAGTAAAGGAGAGAGAGAGAAAGAGAAAGCCATGGTTGAGGCGAGCAGGGTAAAGGAGAGAGACAGAGAGAAAGCCATGGTTGAGGCGAGCAGGGTAAAGGAGAGAGAGAGAGAGAAAGCCATGGTTGAGGCGAGCAGGGTAAAGGAGAGAGAGAGAGAAAGCCATGGTTGAGGCGAGCAGGGTAAAGGAGAGAGAGGGAGAGAAAACCATGGTTGAGGAGGCAAGCAGGGTAAAGTAGAGAGAGAGAGAGAATGCCATGGTTGAGGAGGCGAGCAGGGTAAAGGAGAGAGAGAGAGAAAGCCATGGTTGAGGCGAGCAGGGTAAAGGAGAGAGAGAGAAAGCCATGTTTGAGGTGAGCAGGGTAAAGTAGAGAGAGAGAGAAAGCCATGGTTGAGGCGAGCAGGGTAAAGGAGAGAGAGAGAGAGAAAGCCATGTTTGAGGTGAGCAGGGTAAAGAGAGAGAGAAAGCCATGGTTGAGGCGAGCAGTAAAGGAGAGAGAGAGAGAGAGAGAGAGAAAGCCATGGTTGAGGCGAGCAGGGTAAAGGAGAGAGAGAGAGAAAGCCATGGTTGAGGAGGCGAGCAGGGTAAAGGAGAGAGAGAGAGAGAAAGCCATGGTTGAGGCGAGCAGGGTAAAGGAGAGAGAGAGAGAAAGCCATGGTTGAGGCGAGCAGGGTAAAGGAGAGAGAGGGAGAGAAAACCATGGTTGAGGAGGCAAGCACGGTAAAGTAGAGAGAGAGAGAGAATGCCATGGTTGAGGAGGCGAGCAGGGTAAAGGAGAGAGAGAGAGAAAGCCATGGTTGAGGCGAGCAGGGTAAAGGAGAGAGAGAGAAAGCCATGTTTGAGGTGAGCAGGGTAAAGTAGAGAGAGAGAGAAAGCCATGGTTGAGGCGAGCAGGGTAAAGGAGAGAGAGAGAGAGAAAGCCATGTTTGAGGTGAGCAGGGTAAAGTAGAGAGAGAGAGAAAGCCATGGTTGAGGCGAGCAGTAAAGGAGAGAGAGAGAGAGAGAGAGAGAAAGCCATGGTTGAGGCGAGCAGGGTAAAGGAGAGAGAGAGAGAAAGCCATGGTTGAGGAGGCGAGCAGGGTAAAGGAGAGAGAGCGAGAAAGCCATGTTTGAGGCGAGCAGGGTAAAGTAGAGCGAGAGAGCCATGGTTGAGGAGAGCCGGGTAAAGGAGAGAGAGAGAGAAAGCCATGGTTGAGGCGAGCAGGGTAAAGGAGAGCGAGAGAGCCATGGTTGAGGAGAGCCGGGTAAAGGAGAGAGAGAGAGAAAGCCATGGTTGAGGCGAGCAGGGAAAAGGAGAGAGCGAGAGAGAAAGCCATGGTTGAGGCGAGCAGGGTAAAGGAGAGAGAGAGAGAAAGCCATGGTTGAGGCGAGCAGGGTAAAGGAGAGAGAGAGAGAAAAAGCCATGGTTGAGGTGAGCAGGGTAAAGGAGAGAGAGAGAGAGTGAAAGCCATGGTTGAGGCGAGCAGGGTAAAGGAGAGAGAGCGAGAAAGCCATGGTTGAGGTGAGCAGGGTAAAGGAGAGAGAGAGAGAGAAAGCCATGGTTGAGGAGGCGAGCAGGGTAAAGGAGAGAGAGAGAGAGAAAGCCATGGTTGAGGCGAGCAGGGTAAAGGAGAGAGAGGGAGAGAAAGCCATGGTTGAGGAGGCGAGCAGGGTAATGGAGAGAGAGAGAGAGAAAGCCATGGTTGAGGCGAGCAGGGTAAAGGAGAGAGAGAGAGAGAAAGCCATGGTTGAGGAGGCGAGCAGGGTAAAGTAGAGGGAGAGAGAAAGCCATGGTTGAGGTGAGCAGGGTAAAGGAGAGAGAAAGCCATGGTTGAGGCGAGCAGGGTAGAAGAGAGAGAGAGAGAGAGAGAGAGAGACAGAGAGACAGAGAGACAGAGAGACAGAGAGACAGAGAGACAGAGAGACAGAGAGAGACAGAGAGAGACAGAGAGAGACAGAGGTAAAGAGAGAGACAGAGAGAGACAGAGGTAAAAGAGAGAGAGAGAGAGACAGAGGTAAAGAGAGAGAGAGAGAGAGACAGAGGTAAAGAGAGAGAGAGACAGAGGTAAAGAGAGAGAGAGAGAAAGCCATGGTTGAGGCGAGCAGGGTAAAGGAGGGAGAGCGAGAAAGCCATGGTTGAGGTGAGCAGTAAAGGAGAGAGAGAGAAAGAGAAAGCCATGGTTGAGGCGAGCAGGGTAAAGGAGAGAGACAGAGAGAAAGCCATGGTTGAGGCGAGCAGGGTAAAGGAGAGAGAGAGAGAAAGCCATGGTTGAGGCGAGCAGGGTAAAGGAGAGAGAGAGAGAAAGCCATGGTTGAGGCGAGCAGGGTAAAGGAGAGAGAGGGAGAGAAAACCATGGTTGAGGAGGCAAGCCGGGTAAAGTAGAGAGAGAGAGAGAGAATGCCATGGTTGAGGAGGCGAGCAGGGTAAAGGAGAGAGAGAGAAAGCCATGGTTGAGGCGGCAGGGCAGGAGTAAAGGAGAGAGAGAGAGAGAGAGAGAAAGCCATGTTTGAGGTGAGCAGGGTAAAGTAGAGAGAGAGAGAGAAAGCCATGGTTGAGGCGAGCAGGGTAAAGGAGAGAGAGAGAGAAAGCCATGGTTGCGGCGAGCAGGGTAAAGGAGGGAGAGCGAGAAAGCCATGGTTGAGGTGAGCAGTAAAGGAGAGAGAGAAAGAGAAAGCCATGGTTGAGGCGAGCAGGGTAAAGGAGAGAGACAGAGAGAAAGCCATGGTTGAGGCGAGCAGGGTAAAAGAGAGAGAGAGAGAGAGAAAGCCATGGTTGAGGCGAGCAGGGTAAAGGAGAGAGAGAGAGAAAGCCATGGTTGAGGCGAGCAGGGTAAAGGAGAGAGTAAAGGAGAGAAAACCATGGTTGAGGAGGCAAGCAGGGTAAAGTAGAGAGAGAGAGAGAATGCCATGGTTGAGGAGGCGAGCAGGGTAAAGGAGAGAGAGAGAGAGAAAGCCATGGTTGAGGCGAGCAGGGTAAAGGAGAGAGAGAGAAAGCCATGTTTGAGGTGAGCAGGGTAAAGTAGAGAGAGAGAGAAAGCCATGGTTGAGGCGAGCAGGGTAAAGGAGAGAGAGAGAGAGAAAGCCATGTTTGAGGTGAGCAGGGTAAAGTAGAGAGAGAGAGAAAGCCATGGTTGAGGCGAGCAGTAAAGGAGAGAGAGAGAGAGAGAGAGAGAAAGCCATGGTTGAGGCGAGCAGGGTAAAGGAGAGAGAGAGAGAAAGCCATGGTTGAGGAGGCGAGCAGGGTAAAGGAGAGAGAGAGAGAGAAAGCCATGGTTGAGGCGAGCAGGGTAAAGGAGAGAGAGAGAGAAAGCCATGGTTGAGGCGAGCAGGGTAAAGGAGAGAGAGGGAGAGAAAACCATGGTTGAGGAGGCAAGCAGGGTAAAGTAGAGAGAGAGAGAGAATGCCATGGTTGAGGAGGCGAGCAGGGTAAAGGAGAGAGAGAGAGAAAGCCATGGTTGAGGCGAGCAGGGTAAAGGAGAGAGAGAGAAAGCCATGTTTGAGGTGAGCAGGGTAAAGTAGAGAGAGAGAGAAAGCCATGGTTGAGGCGAGCAGGGTAAAGGAGAGAGAGAGAGAGAAAGCCATGTTTGAGGTGAGCAGGGTAAAGTAGAGAGAGAGAGAAAGCCATGGTTGAGGCGAGCAGTAAAGGAGAGAGAGAGAGAGAGAGAGAGAAAGCCATGGTTGAGGCGAGCAGGGTAAAGGAGAGAGAGAGAGAAAGCCATGGTTGAGGAGGCGAGCAGGGTAAAGGAGAGAGAGCGAGAAAGCCATGTTTGAGGCGAGCAGGGTAAAGTAGAGCGAGAGAGCCATGGTTGAGGAGAGCCGGGTAAAGGAGAGAGAGAGAGAAAGCCATGGTTGAGGCGAGCAGGGTAAAGGAGAGCGAGAGAGCCATGGTTGAGGAGAGCCGGGTAAAGGAGAGAGAGAGAGAAAGCCATGGTTGAGGCGAGCAGGGAAAAGGAGAGAGCGAGAGAGAAAGCCATGGTTGAGGCGAGCAGGGTAAAGGAGAGAGAGAGAGAAAGCCATGGTTGAGGCGAGCAGGGTAAAGGAGAGAGAGAGAGAAAAAGCCATGGTTGAGGTGAGCAGGGTAAGGGAGCAGGGAGAGAGAGAGAGAGTGAAAGCCATGGTTGAGGCGAGCAGGGTAAAGGAGAGAGAGCGAGAAAGCCATGGTTGAGGTGAGCAGGGTAAAGGAGAGAGAGAGAGAGAAAGCCATGGTTGAGGAGGCGAGCAGGGTAAAGGAGAGAGAGAGAGAGAAAGCCATGGTTGAGGCGAGCAGGGTAAAGGAGAGAGAGAGGGAGAGAAAGCCATGGTTGAGGCGAGCAGGGTAAAGGAGAGAGAGAGAGAGAAAGCCATGGTTGAGGAGGCGAGCAGGGTAAAGTAGAGGGAGAGAGAAAGCCATGGTTGAGGTGAGCAGGGTAAAGGAGAGAGAAAGCCATGGTTGAGGCGAGCAGGGTAGAAGAGAGAGAGAGAGAGAGAGAGAGAGAGACAGAGAGACAGAGAGACAGAGAGACAGAGAGACAGAGAGACAGAGAGAGACAGAGAGAGACAGAGAGAGACAGAGAGACAGAGGTAAAGAGAGAGACAGAGAGAGACAGAGGTAAAGAGAGAGAGAGAGAGAGACAGAGGTAAAGAGAGAGAGAGAGAGACAGAGGTAAAGAGAGAGAGAGACAGAGGTAAAGAGAGAGAGAGAGAAAGCCATGGTTGAGGCGAGCAGGGTAAAGGAGGGAGAGCGAGAAAGCCATGGTTGAGGTGAGCAGTAAAGGAGAGAGAGAGAAAGAGAAAGCCATGGTTGAGGCGAGCAGGGTAAAGGAGAGAGACAGAGAGAAAGCCATGGTTGAGGCGAGCAGGGTAAAGGAGAGAGAGAGAGAGAAAGCCATGGTTGAGGCGAGCAGGGTAAAGGAGAGAGAGAGAGAAAGCCATGGTTGAGGCGAGCAGGGTAAAGGAGAGAGAGGGAGAGAAAACCATGGTTGAGGAGGCAAGCAGGGTAAAGTAGAGAGAGAGAGAGAATGCCATGGTTGAGGAGGCGAGCAGGGTAAAGGAGAGAGAGAGAGAAAGCCATGGTTGAGGCGAGCAGGGTAAAGGAGAGAGAGAGAGAGAAAGCCATGGTTGAGGAGGCGAGCAGGGTAAAGGAGAGAGAGAGAGAGAAAGCCATGGTTGAGGCGAGCAGGGTAAAGGAGAGAGAGGGAGAGAAAGCCATGGTTGAGGAGGCGAGCAGGGTAATGGAGAGAGAGAGAGAGAAAGCCATGGTTGAGGCGAGCAGGGTAAAGGAGAGAGAGAGAGAGAAAGCCATGGTTG
>NW_025745341.1:12500-50000 GCF_021184085.1 Oncorhynchus gorbuscha
GAGGCAAGCAGGGTAAAGTAGAGAGAGAGAGAGAAAGCCATGGTTGAGAAGGCGAGCAGGGTAAAGGAGAAGAGAGAGAGAGAGAGAGAGAGAGAGAGAGAGAGAGAGAGAGAGAGAGAGAGAGAGAGAGAGAGAGAGAGAGAGAGAGAGAGAGAGAGAGAGAGAGAGAGAGAGAGAGAGAGAGAGAGAGAGAGAGAAAGCCATGGTTGAGGCGAGCAGGGTAAAGGAGAGAGAGAGAGAGAGAGAGAGAGAGAAAGCCATGGTTGAGGCGAGCAGGGTAAAGAGAGAGAGAGAGGGAGAAAGCTATGGTTGAGGAGGCGAGCAGGGTAAAGGAGAGAGAGAGGAGAGAGAGAGAGAGAGAGGGAGAGCAGAAGAGAGAGAGAGAGAGCAGAGAAAGAGAGAGAGAGAGAGAGAGAGAGAGAGAGAGAGAGAGAGAGAGAGAGAGAGAGAGAGAGAGAGAGAGAGAGAGAGAGAGAGAGAGAGAGCCATGGAGAGGAGAGCAGAGAGAGAGAGAGAGAGAGACAGGGTAAAGAGAGAGAGAGAGAGAGAGAGAGAGAAAGCCATGGTTGAGGCGAGCAGGGTAAAGGAGAGAGAGAGAGAGAGAGAGAAAGCCATGGTTGAGGCGAGCAGGGTAAAGGAGAGAGAGAGAGAGAAAGCTATGGTTGAGGAGGCGAGCAGGGTAAAGGAGAGAGAGAGAGAGAAAGCCATGGTTGAGGCGAGCAGGGTAAAGGAGAGAGAGAGAGAGAAAGCCATGGTTGAGGCGAGCAGGGTAAAGGAGAGAGAGAGAGAGAAAGCCATGGTTGAGGCGAGCAGGGTAAAGAGAGAGAGAGAGAAAGCCATGGTTGAGGCGAGCAGGGTAAAGGAGAGAGAGAAAGCCATGGTTGAGGCGAGCAGGGTAAAGGAGAGAGAGAGAGAGAGAGAGAGAGAGAGAGAGAGAGAGAGAGAAAGCCATGGTTGAGGAGGCGAGCAGGGTAAAGGAGAGAGAGAAAGCCATGGTTGAGGCGAGCAGGGTAAAGGAGAGAGAGAAAGCCATGGTTGAGGCGAGCAGGGTAAAGGAGAGAGAGAGAGAGAAAGCCATGGTTGAGGCGAGCAGGGTAAAGGAGAGAGAGAGAGAGAGAGAAAGCCATGGTTGAGGAGGCGAGCAGGGTAAAGGAGAGAGAGAAAGCCATGGTTGAGGCGAGCAGGGTAAAGGAGAGAGAGAGAGAGAAAGCCATGATTGAGGCGAGCAGGGTAAAGTAGAGAGAGAGAGAAAGCCATGGTTGAGGTGAGCAGGGTAAAGGAGAGAGAGAGAGAAAGCCATGGTTGAGGCGAGCAGGGTAAAGGAGAGAGAGAGAGAGAAAGCCATGATTGAGGCGAGCAGGGTAAAGTAGAGAGAGAGAGAAAGCCATGGTTGAGGTGAGCAGGGTAAAGGAGAGAGAGAGAGAAAGCCATGGTTGAGGCGAGCAGGGTAAAGGAGAGAGAGAGAGAGAGAGAAAGCCATGGTTGAGGAGGCGAGCAGGGTAAAGGAGAGAGAGAAAGCCATGGTTGAGGCGAGCAGGGTAAAGGAGAGAGAGAGAGAGAAAGCCATGATTGAGGCGAGCAGGGTAAAGTAGAGAGAGAGAGAAAGCCATGGTTGAGGTGAGCAGGGTAAAGGAGAGAGAGAGAGAAAGCCATGGTTGAGGCGAGCAGGGTAAAGGAGAGAGAGAGAGAAAGCCATGGTTGAGGCGAGCAGGGTAAAGGAGAGAGAGAGAGCCATGGTTGAGGCGAGCAGGGTAAAGGAGAGAGAGAGAGCCATGGTTGAGGTGAGCAGGGTAAAGGAGAGAGAGAAAGCCATGGTTGAGGCGAGCAGGGTAAAGGAGAGAGAGAGAGCCATGGTTGAGGTGAGCAGGGTAAAGGAGAGAGAGAAAGGGGCCAGTGTTGTCTGACTTAGAATAGTCTGGTAATTGTTTGATCCATGAATCAGCAGGTCTAGGACATCGTTGTGCAAGCCACATTTCTCCTCTCTGTGTTCCTCTCCTCTCTCTCTCTCTAAAAGGTTGAAAAATATAGCCATTTCAAGTGTTCTATTATCAGCTATGTACAGTGTTTTAGCAATGTGCAAATAGCTGTAGTACGATTTGTGGTGGAAGATAAACAGATAGATATTGGCGGTATTTATAGTGTTGTTTGTGCTCCAGTAGTTGCCCTTTCCTCATTGCAACAGGCCACAAATCATGCTGTTGTGATTGCACATTGTGGTATTTAACCAAACCGATATAGGAATTTGTTAGTGTTTGATTTGTTTTCAAATTCTTTGTGGATCTGTGGGAAGTGTGTCTGTAATACATTTGGTAGGAGGTCAGGAAATGCAGCTCAGTTTCCACCTCATTTTGTGGACAGTGGGCACATATCCTGTCTTAGGCGACCTCTCTCAATAGCAAGGCTATGCTCACTGAGTCTGTACAGCAAGGATTTCTTTAATTGTGTGTCAGTCACAGTGGTCAGGTATTCTGCCACTGTGTACTGTCTGTTTAGGGCCAAATAGCATTCTAGTTTGCTCTGTTATTTTAGTTGACCCTTTCCAGTTTGTCAAATAGTTGTCTTTTTGTTTTCTCATGATTTGGTTGGGTGTAATTATGTTGCTGTCCTGGGGCTCTGTGGGGTCTGTTTGTTTTTGTGAGCCCTAGAACTGAGCCCCAAAACCAGATGGCTGAGGGGACTGTTCTCTAGGTTAATCTCTCTGTAGGTGATGGCTTTGTTATGGAAGATTTGGGACTTTCTTCCTTTTAGGTGGTTGTAGAATTTAACGACTATTTTCTGGATTTTGATAACAAGTGGGTATAGTCCTAATTCTGTACACAAAGTATATTTGTGTATATTCTGCCTGTAGAGTCTCAATTGGGTGTTTTTCCTATTTTGTGAATTATTGGTTGGTGAGCGTACCCCAGACCTCACAACCATAAAGGGCAATGGGTTCTATAACTTATTGAAGTCATTTTTTGCCCGTTCCCAATTGGGATGTCAATTTTTATGTTCCTTGTGGTGGCATAGAAGAAGGCCCTCCTTGCCTTGTCTCTTAGAGCGTTCACAGCCGTGTGGAAGTTACCTGTGGTGTTGAGGTAGGTATAATTCTTTGTGTGCTCCAGGGCAACGGTGTCTCAATATAATTTGTATTTGTGGTCCTGGCCACTGGACCTTTTTTGGAACACCATTATTTTTGTCTTACTGAGATTTGTCTGACAGAATCTGTGCAGAAGATCTAGGTGCTGCTGTAGGCCCTCCTTGGTTGGGGACAGAAGCACCAGATCATCTGCACACAGTAGACATGTGATTTCCGAGTCCAGTAGGGTGAGGCCAGATGCTGAGGACTGCTCTTGTGCCCTTGCCAATTCATTGATATACACTGAGTGTACAAAATATGACATAGACTGAGCAGGTGAAAGCTATTATCCCTTATTGAGGTCAGTGTAGATGAAGGGGAAGAGACAGGTTAAAGAAGGATTTTAAGCCTTGAGACAGTTGAGACATGGATTGTGTATGTGTGTCATTTAGAGGGTGAATGGGCAAGACAAAATATTTAAGTGCCTTTGAATGTGGGTATTGAATGTGTCAAGAACTGCAACGCTGCTGGGTTTTTGACACTCAACAGTTTCCTGTGTGAACCAAGAAGGTTTTTACAAAAACAAATAAACAGGACGATGAACAAAAAATAATCAAGTCAAAAGACCCAAATCATAATTACAATGGATGAGCTACAAGACTAAATACAAACTCTCCAACCCAAAAAGGCCTGTGGTGTTGATGGTAACCTAAATTAAATAGGAAAATATACAGACCACAAATTCCAAACAAACGTTGAGACAAATTTGATCCCAATAATTACAGTGCTGTTGATACAGATTCCAATCTCGGAATAATCCTTTTCATCAACAGCATCCTCCAACATTTCCTCATTGGGGTGACCAGACCTTGGTTCAAATATTGGAGAAGATGCCAGAGGTGAGGATAATGTTGAAGAGTTTAAGAATAGCCCATTTGAATTTGTGGTCTCTATATTTTGTTTAGGTTACCATCAACACCACAGGACTTTTGGGGTTGGAGGGTTTGTATTTTGTCCTGTAGCTCATTCAATGTAACTAGAGAAACCAGTTTGTTTTCGTAGTCTTTAATAACTGATTCTAAGTTTAGTAAATTATCATTTATATGCTTTTGTTCTTGGTTCTTTGTTGCTGAAAGGTGTCTGAAAGGGTTGGAGAAGGGGTTTATCCGTACATCTCCATTTTGGATAGGAAGCTCTTCCTAGTTCTTTTTCTTCACATGAGTGATTTGTTTCTATGGATTCTTCAGTCACATCGAGCTGTTTTCTGTCGTGCTGTTCCTTCTTTTTTCATAGTGTATTTCTGGACTGTTCTAGTGCTTCACCATAGTGAAGGACTAAGCTATGTATTTCTGGACTGTTCTAGTGCTTCACCATAGTGAAGGACTAAGCTATGTTTTTCTGGACTGTTCTAGTGCTTCACCATAGTGAAGGACTAAGCTATGTATTTCTGGACTGTTCTAGTGCTTCACCATAGTGA
Organism: Oncorhynchus gorbuscha; assembly: GCF_021184085.1. Taxonomy (NCBI): domain Eukaryota; kingdom Metazoa; phylum Chordata; class Actinopteri; order Salmoniformes; family Salmonidae; genus Oncorhynchus; species Oncorhynchus gorbuscha. The sequence continues at coordinate 17,036 of NW_025745341.1, forward strand.
AGGACTAAGCTATGTTTTTCTGGACTGTTCTAGTGCTTCACCATAGTGAAGGACTAAGCTATGTTTTTCTGGACTGTTCTAGTGCTTCACCATAGTGAAGGACTAAGCTATGTATTTCTGGACTGTTCTAGTGCTTCACCATAGTGAAGGACTAAGCTATGTATTTCTGGACTGTTCTAGTGCTTCACCATAGTGAAGGACTAAGCTATGTTTTTCTGGACTGTTCTAGTGCTTCACCATAGTGAAGGACTAAGCTATGTTTTTCTGGACTGTTCTAGTGCTTCACCATAGTGAAGGACTAAGCTATGTTTTTCTGGACTGTTCTAGTGCTTCACCATAGTGAAGGACTAAGCTATGTATTTCTGGACTGTTCTAGTGCTTCACCATAGTGAAGGACTAAGCTATGTTTTTCTGGACTATTCTAGTGCTTCACCATAGTGAAGGACTAAGCTATGTTTTTCTGGACTGTTCTAGTGCTTCACCATAGTGAAGGACTAAGCTATGTATTTCTGGACTGTTCTAGTGCTTCACCATAGTGAAGGACTAAGCTATGTATTTCTGGACTGTTCTAGTGCTTCACCATAGTGAAGGACTAAGCTATGTATTTCTGGACTGTTCTAGTGCTTCACCATAGTGAAGGACTAAGCTATGTTTTTCTGGACTGTTCTAGTGCTTCACCATAGTGAAGGACTAAGCTATGTATTTCTGGACTGTTCTAGTGCTTCACCATAGTGAAGGACTAAGCTATGTTTTTCTGGATAGTTTGTTGGATAGTTAAAAAAAATATGTTTGATGCATTCTTCATCAAACTATTTTTAATTGTTGTTAGTTTTCTTAGGTTTGCTGCTTGAATATTTAAATGTGATATGTTAAATATACTGTTCAGGCTTCCTACTGCTAAGTTTACTCCTTCACTATAGCAGGGAAACATTTTGTCCAGGAAGTTGTCTAGGAGGGATTGGATTTGTTGTTGGCCAATAGTTTTTCGGTAGGTTGTGATTTTGCTGTGGTCTGATAGGTGTGTCGGTTGGTTGGCCGTGAACGCTCTGAGTCTCTGGGTTATGGTCAGTAATAAAGTAGTTTCCAGCACTACTGCCAAAAGATGAGCTATAGTACAGTAGGTACACCAGACGAGTCCTATTGAAGCCTACCATTGACTGTGTACAGACTCGTCGTGTGACAGGTGCTGGAATTGTGACCCTCATTTTAGCATCGTATGAAATTACAGTAGGCTACCGGTAGCCTGTATCAATTCCGGTTTTCAGACATAATGGAATGTGGCCCCTTGAAAGCGCCTCGGCTACGGCATGTTTGTTTGTCTGTCTGTTCTGTTTTTATTATTTTAAATGCCGACACAAAACCTTCTCTTGTGATATTAACTGACATTATACTTGTCTGTAAAGAACTTCTGAAGCAGGACTTAAGTCCATCACTAGGCAACCAGAACGGTCAATCAAAATATCTTAAGCTGACCACTATCTCCTAAAAGAAACATAGGCAGGGCAGTTCAAGCATAGCCAATATGCAGTGATATTGCTACAGAACTTGTTTTAATTGGTTAATGTTGCATAGGTTTATGTTTTTTAAAGTCATGTAAAAAAAAACATCTGAGTGGTTGACCTCAGCTTGCATGTTTTGGCTCTCCTCTTGGGGCTGCTCGTCTGTGGGGCTGTTTGAGGAGTGGGTGTGATCCGACTCGCTCGGGATGGTGGGTTCGTCACCACAATTGAGCTTCTCCTGCTGTTCTCTCTTTAATCCTGTGAAAGTCCTGCTGAAACGGTTTGAGGTTTCCCTGCACCATAACTGTTCCAGACGTGTACATGTTGAAACAGGCTGTCTCGGTGTCCTCAATGTCCAATATTCTGAGTTTCCACCCTGAATTAATACCCTCTCTCCTGACAGAGGGGTAGTGTGCTCTTATGGCCCTGTGCTGTGCCAGTGGACTGGTCGGTGTGGAAGATGAGGTTGTTAAGCAAATAGTGTCTCTGGATATTCCTTGTGGAGCTTCTATTTGTACTTTTTACATACAGGATAATTTTTAAATTCTGGGGTGAACTGTACTTTGATTGCCTCTGCGTAGGGGTGTGGCCTCTGCATAGGGGTGTGGCCTCCGCATAGGGATATGGCCTCTGCATAGGGGTGTGGCCTCTGCATAGGGGTGTGGCCTCTGCATAGGGGTGTGGCCTTTGCATAGGGAAATGGCCTCTGCATAGGGATGTGGCCTCTGCATAGGGATGTGGCCTCTGCATAGGAGTATGAGGCCTGTTAATTTGGGTTGAGGAGGCTGTGGTGCTCTGCTGCCATTGTTGTATTCAAGGGAATTCACACCTTTCACTTCACACCTCCGTGTAAATTGAATTTGCTGCCAGGACGTCTGTCCTAACTAAGCATTTGAGCCTTCATATAGTAAAATAGTGTATCTTCTAGTAAAATCTAGAGATTATTGTAACATCGTTCAATTAATTATCGGCCTGGGAAGTAGCTACAGATTGGAAATCTACTCAATCAGTTGTAGGTTGGGCGGTATTTAGGTTTTTGCTGTGCTTTTTCTGCTGGTTGCTGGTTAGTCCTTAGCAGTCTTTACCTGCTGGTTGTTGTGTTGCTGGTTAGTCCTTAGCTGTCTTTACCTGCTGGTTGTTGTGTTGCTGGGTAGTCCTTAGCAGTATTTACCTGCTGGCTGTTGTGTTGCTGGGTAGTCCTTGGCAGTCTTTACCTGCTGGTTGTTGTGTTGCTGGGTAGTCCTTGGCAGTCTTTACCTGCTGGTTGTTGTGTTGCTGGGTAGTCCTTAGCTGTCTTTACCTGCTGGTTGTTGTGTTGCTGGGTAGTCCTTAGCTGTCTTTACCTGCTGGTTGTTGTGTTGCTGGGTAGTCCTTGGCAGTCTTTACCTGCTGGTTGTTGTGTTGCTGGGTAGTCCTCAGCAGTCTTTACCTGCTGGTTGTTGTGTTGCTGGGTAGTCCTTGGCAGTCTTTACCTGCTGGTTGTTGTGTTGCTTGGTAGTCCTTGGCAGTCTTTACCTGCTGGTTGTTGTGTTGCTTGGTAGTCCTTGGCAGTCTTTACCTGCTGGTTGTTGTGTTGCTTGCTGGTTGTTGTGTTGCTGGGTAGTCCTCAGCAGTCTTTACCTGCTGGTTGTTGTGTTGCTGGGTAGTCCTTGGCAGTCTTTACCTGCTGGTTGTTGTGTTGCTTGGTAGTCCTTGGCAGTCTTTACCTGCTGGTTGTTGTGTTTCTGGGTAGTCCTTGGCAGTCTTTACCTGCTGGTTGTTGTGTTGCTTGGTAGTCCTTGGCAGTCTTTACCTGCTGGTTGTTGTGTTGCTTGGTAGTCCTTGGCAGTCTTTACCTGCTGGTTGTTGTGTTGCTTGCTGGTTGTTGTGTTGCTGGGTAGTCCTTGGCAGTCTTTACCTGCTGGTTGTTGTGTTGCTTGGTAGTCCTTGGCAGTCTTTACCTGCTGGTTGTTGTGTTTCTTGGTAGTCCTTGGCAGTCTTTACCTGCTGGTTGTTGTATTGCTGGGTAGTCCTTAGCAGTCTTTACCTGCTGGTTGTTGTGTTGCTTGGTAGTCTTTACCTGCTGGTTGTTGTGTTGCTGGGTAGTCCTTAGCAGTCTTTACCTGCTGGTTGTTGTGTTGCTGGGTAGTCCTTGACAGTCTTTAGCAGTAAAAATCATTTCCAGGTGTTTCTGTCCAAATTCAGGTTGCACGTTTGAGTTCCGTCACGTCTGTGTCTGTGTCCTCAAGACCTTTATATTGAGTTCCTTTAACACCATCTCTCTTTCTCTGTGTCTGTGTCCTCAAGACCTTTATATTGAGTTCCTTTAACACAATCTCTCTTTCTCTGTGTCTGTGTCCTCAAGACCTTTATATTGAGTTCCTTTAACACCATCTCTCTTTCTCTGTGTCTGTGTCCTCAAGACCTTTATATTGAGTTCCTTTAACACAATCTCTCTTTCTCTGTGTCTGTGTCCTCAAGACCTTTATATTGAGTTCATTTAACACCATCTCTCTTTCTCTGTGTCTGTGTCCTTAAGACCTTTATATTCACAGATGGGGAGGATCAGGAGCTGAGGAGGAGAGCAGGTAAGACAATACACTCTTCCAAAGGTGGACAATGGAAGTACAAATAGGAGAGCAATTATTGTGTCACTGTACCTTTGTGATTGATGTTCGAGAGGCTCATAATATGTTATGTGTATTTGATACTCCATTATAACTGTCTCAACACCCTTTCTTATTCTCTCTGTCAGGGGCTAACGTCATCAACACCAACTGTTCAGCAGCACACACGCGGCAGGCCCTGTGCTGTAAGATGTCTGTGGAATACGACAAGTTCATCGAGTCACAGAGGAAGTGAGTGTTCAGTCACACTTTACCTTACTGCCTGTGTAACCGGTGGGATTTGAACACAGGTCTTGACCATAACACCAAGAGGAAATTGGTGACACTGATTTTGATCTCGCAGGCGAGGCTACCTCATCACGTGACCATGAGTAGCCATGTCTGCTACACCTGTTATTCCCCATCACATTACATGCTAAGAACTTAACTATAGATTAAGTCATTTATTATAATTGGCCAATAAGAAGCCAATTCAGAAGAAGTTCATGTTTACTCCTGCCTTGATCAGAGACCTGACGAAGTCCCACTTGCTCTGTGTTTAAAGTCCATTGCAGTCAAAACATGATTTGTATTTCCATACTATGAGGTGGAAATAATACTGTTGAATTGTAAAATGATGAGCTGTTTGAAAAGACCACCTGAAGTTTCAGCTTGTTTTGGAGAGATGGAGTTTTGGCCTGATTGGTGACATTCCAGGCAGTAGAATGTCCAATAGACCAATAAAAACAGTTCCAAAGATCTCTGCCAATTTATCTTTATTTAGGCAAGTCAGTTAAGAACAATTCTTGTTTTCAATGACGGCCTAGGAACAGTGCCTTGTTCAGGGGCAGAACGACAGTTTTTTACCTTGTCAGCTCGGGGATTCGATCAAGCAACCTTTCAGTTACTGGCCCAATGCTCTAACCACTAGGCTACCTGCCGCCAATAACAACTCCAGTTTTCCTCTCCCACCTCTGACCACTTCCAGACAGTCCAAGCAACATTCTGGCTTGAGAAATGACTCCTTGGTAAGAAGCTATTCTTGTTTCCTGTTGACGATTTGAATTGAAAACAATCACAGTTAGATTTGAATTTGGGAAACAATCACAGTAAGATTTGATATTGGGAAACGGCTGCATGGGACCTTTAATCCTGCTGCCTTTGTCAAGAGTACTGAGCCCCCCCCCCAGTTGAAGGTCAGTCAATCTGCAAAATTTGAACAAATTTGAAAGTTTCTTCAAGTGCAAACACAAAAACCATCAAGCACTATGATGAAACTGGCTCTCATGAGGACTGCCACAGGAAAGGAAGACCCAGAGTTACCTCTGCTGCAGAGGATAAGTTCATTAGAGTTACCAGCCTCAGAAATTGCAGCCCAAATAAATGCTTCAGAGTTCAAGTAACAGACACATCTCAACATCAACTGTTCAGTGGAGAGTGTGTGAATCAGCCCTTCATGGTTGAATTGCTGCAAAGAAACCACTACTAAAGGACACCAATAAGAAGAAGAGACTTGCTTGGGCCAAGAAACATGAGCAATGGACATTAGAACGGTGGAAATCTGTCCTTTGGTCTGATGAGTCCAAATGTGATCTTTTTGGTTCTAACCACTGTGTCTTTGTGAGACACACAGTACGGATGATCTCCACATGTGTGGTTCCCATCATGAAGCATGGAGGAGGTGGTGTGATGGTGTGCGGTTGCTTTGCTGGTGACACTGTCTGTGATTATATTAAGAATTCAAAACACACTTAACCAGCATGGCTACCACAGCATTCTGCAGCGACACGCCATCCCATCTGGTTTGCGCTTAGTGGGACTATCATTTGTTTTTCAACAGGACAATGATCCAACACACCTCCAGGCTGTGTAAGGGCTATTTGACCAAGAAGTAGAGTGATGGAGTGCTGCATCAGATGACCTGGCCTCCACAATAACCTGACCTCAACCCAATTGAGATGGTTTGGGATGAGTTGGACCGCAGAGTGAAGGAAAAGCAGCCAAGTGCTCAGCATATCAAATGAAATGTGGGAACTCCAAGACTGTTGGAAAAGCATTAAAGGTGAAGCTGGTTGAGAGAATGCCGAGAGTGTCATAAGCTGTCAAAGGCAAAGGATGGCTGGCTACTTTGAAGAATCTCAAATATAAAATATATTTTTATTCAACACTTTTTTGGTTACTACATGATTTAAATTATGTTATTTTAATAGGGTTTGTCTTCACTATTATTCTAAACTGTACAAAATAGCAAAAATAAAGAAAAACCCTTGAATGAGTAGGTGTTTCCAAACCTTTGACTGGTACTGTATATAGAAAAGTATGTGGACACCCCTTCAGATTAGTTGATTTGGATATTTCAGCCAGATCCGTTGCTGACAGGTGTATAAAATAGAGCACACAGCCATGCAATCTCCATAGACAAACATTGGCAGTAGAATGGCCATACTGAGGAGCTCAGTGATTTTCAACATTGCACCATCATAGGATGCCACCTTTCTAACAAGTCAGTTCGTCAAATTTCTGCCCTGTTAGAGCTGCCCCGGTCAACTGTACGTGCTGTTATTGTGAAGTGAAAACGCATAGGAGCAACAACGGATCAGCCGCAAAGTGGTAGGCCACACAAGCTCACAGAACAGGACTGCCAAGTGCGGTAGTGCTTAGCGCATAACATTTGTCTGTCCTCGGTTGCAACACTCTACTGCGTTCCAAACTGCTTCTGGAAGCAGCGTCAGCACAAGAATTGTTCGTTAGCAGCTTCATGAAATGGGTTTCAATGGCCGAGCAGCTGCACACAAGCCTAAGTTCACCATGCGCAATGCCAAGCGTCGGCTGGAGTGATGTAAAGCTCGACGCCATTGGATTCTGGAGCAGTGGAAACTGGGTTTAGCGGATGACAGGAGAACACTACCTGCCCCAATGCATATTGCCAACTGTAGAGTTTGGTGGAGGAGGAATAATGGTCTGGGGCTGTTTTTCATGGTTTGGACTAGGCCCCTTAGTTCCAGTGAAGGGAAAAGTTAACGCTATAGCATACAATGACATTCTAGACTATTCTGTGCTGTTCTAGACTTCCAACTTTGTGACAACAGTTTGGGGTTGGCCCTTTCCTGTTTCAGCATGACAATGCAAAGCGAGGTCCATACAAATAGGTGTGGAAGAACTTTACTGGCCCGCACAGAGCCCTGACCTCAACCCCGTCAAACACCTTTAGGATGAATTGTAACACCGACTGTGAGCCAGGCCTAATCGCCCAACATCCGTGCTCTAATGATCTTTTGGCTGAATGGAAGTCCCCGCAGCAATGTTTACAATCTAATGGAAAGCCTTCCCAGAAGAGTGGAGGCTGTTATAGAAGCAAAGGGGGGACTAACCATATTAATGCCCATGATTTTGCAATGAGATGTTCGACAAACAGGCGTCCACATACTTTTGGTCATGTAGTGTATATCTTAGATTCTCTGTGTGGTTGGTTAAGGAGGTCAACAGATGAATAGGACTAGGATGTTACTTGATGAACACCATCAACAACTTCTCAGTAACACTTTTAGAACTGTTCATGTAATAGCTTACATCTACCCCCCCCAGGTGGTTCTGCCATATGGATGATGATAACTATGTGATTGTACCCAGTCTGCTGAAGCTGCTGTCCTCCTACCACCACACGCAGGATGTTTATCTGGGCCGGCCCAGCCTTGACCACCCCATAGAGGCCGCAGAGAGGGTCAAGAGTGACGGATCTGTGAGTACATCCAGTGTCAGTCTGTTTGTTTCTTTCTCCATCCCTCCATCTGTCATTCTGTCTATACCTCCCTTCCTGTCTCTCTCTAACCCTCTCTCGTTCTCTCGAACCCTCTCTTGTTCTCTCTGACCCTTGTTGTCTTCTCCCAGGTGTCAGTGAAGTTCTGGTTTGCTACAGGAGGAGCAGGGTTCTGTATCAGTCGTGGTCTGGCCCTCAAGATGAGTCCATGGGCTAGGTGAGTTTTAACAGTTCAGCGTTTTTCAATGTTCTTCAGATGCACATATTATTGTGGCTGTTCAAGGTTAATTAAATGTAAAGGCAAAAATGTAGATTTCCGCCTAATTAGACACACCCAAAAGTAACTGCTTTTAATGAGCAGTTAAATAAGGACATGCATTGAACTTGGTATCACACCTGATAAGGACATGGTCAGAACATAGGAATGGCACAGTTCAGATCACACAAGATCAAGCACACACAAAGTAACTGTTTTTTTAGTGTTTTTTAATGTGATCTTTCATGGACAAGCTGTAAGTAGATGATTGATGAATAGAGTTGGAAACTCATCAGATGCCTTCCACAACAAGTCAAACACTTCTGGGAAACAAATGTGATTTATAGAAACAACAGCTCTAACTTTACAGATGTTTTAGTAAGAGGTATAAAAACAAAATTTCTACAATATCAACTTCTTCCAAACATTGTGGTGGTGTTAGGGAACATCCAAGTGTCCTTTCAACCTCCCAAACATCATCATCCTTTCTATGGGGAATAAAATGCAGGAATATAATAGGATCAATATTGCACTTGACAAATTTGACAAAACTGCATTATTCTCATTTAAAAGCAATATACTAAAAGATAACACCCAGCCTAAACTGTGTTACACATTCCCTGCTGGTGACTTGTGGCATCTGAGACTAACTCCCCTCCCCACTGGACATAGCTGGCCAGGGGGATTGTATACTGGCCCTTCACAACTGGCCAGGTGAGTGCAGCAAGCTCACCTCTGTCCACAAAGCATTTCTGAGTAGGAGTGCTGATCTCGGAGCAGTTTAGCTTTTTAGATCATAATGAATAAGATTATTTGGACACTGTCTGGAAAGTGCCTCAGACAGAGGTGTGAAACACATGCAGACACAATGCAAATAGTGTGGAGGGGGGCAAGGCTGAGTAGTATTTTTGTTTTCAGCCATCAATAATGTGTTGTTTTTGTTCACTCTGTTTTGGTGGGCCTGGCAGGGACCGGCTCCCCAGTGGGTGGGCACAGTACTCCCCTGCCTCCTAGTGGAAAACTAATTTGAATGATATTGCACAAACAGGACACAGTTACATAGGCCTATACTGTGTGTAGGCTAGACATACAGTTCAAAACACCAAAAAGCAGACCATAACAAAACAACAAAACTCTTATGTAAAAGCCATATACTAATATAGACAAAGCAAAACAGTGGGACACAGGTAGCCTACCTTTAGAAACAAAGCAACAAAGGCCATGAGAATTTGGTTACACAGAATATATACAACTTTTAGCAGCCTAGAAGGCCAGTATCCCGGAGTCGCCTCTTCACTGTTGGCATTGAGACTGGTGTTTTGTGGGTATTATTTGTGAAGCTGCCAGTTGAGGACTTGTGAGGCATATGTTTCTCAAATTAGACAGTCTAATGTACTTGTCCTTTTGCTCAGTTGTGCACCGGGGCCTCCCATTCCTCTTTCTATTCTGGTTAGGGCCAGTTTGCGCTGTTCTGTGAAGGGAGTAGGACACAGCGTTGTACGAGATCTTCAGTTTGTCAATTTCTTGCATGGAATAGCCATCTTTTCTCGGAACAAGAATAGACTGATGAGTTTCAGAAGAAAGGTCTTTGTTTCTGACCATTTTGAGCCTGTAATCGAACCCACAAATGCTGATGCTCCAGATACTCAACTAGTCTAAAGAAGGCAAGTTTTATTGCTTCTTTAATCAGAACAACAGTTTTCAGCTGTGCTAACATAATTGCAAAAGGGTTTTCTAATGATCAATTAGCCTTTTAAAATTATAAACTTGGATTAGCTAACACAACATGCCATTGGAACACAGGAGTGATGGTTGCTGATAATGGGCCTATGTACGCCTACGTAGATATTCCATTAAAAAAATCGGCCATTTCCAGTTACAATAGTCATTTTGCGGCGGCAGGTAGCCTGGTGGTTAGAGCGTTGGACTTGTAACCGAAAGGTCGCAAGATGGAATCCCCGAGCTGACAAGGTAAAAATCTGTCGCTCTGCCCCTGAACAAGGCAGTTAACCCACTGTTCCTAGACCGTCATTGAAAATAAGAATTTGTTCTTAACTGACTTGCCCAGTTAAATAAAGGTAAAATAAAAAATAATACAAATTTACCAAATTAGCAATGTGTACACTGTATTTCTGACCAATTTGAAGTTATTTTAATGGACAAAAAAATTGCTTTTCTTTCAAAAACAAGGACATTTCTAAGTGACCCCAAACTTTTGAGCAGTAGTGTATATAAAATATGTAAGTACTTTGGAATAATAGACAGAATATAGGATACACAGGACTGGACACAGTTATACTGTAAATACAAAGAACAAGACCACAACTATATAAAACATACTAAATACATATAGTATAGAAAGTTTACCACATTTTTTAACTACAGATATAAAACGGAATCCAATCTTTCTAGAAAACATTTTTCTCAGCCGGGTCAGTCATCTTGGTCCAGGTCGCCACTCAGCATCTGTGTCTGACTCCCAAAACATTTCCTCCAAAGCCTCTTTCTCAGTATACCTGGTTTTGTCATATTTTTACCCCCCTGTTGGGTAGTTTCCAACTGTTGCATTCATTAGAATTGTTGTTAAAACCGTTGCTACATATACTGTAGAGATACAGTACACATGAAAAGACCTCGGGAATCGATAGAACATCACTCAGAGATACACAAATACGAAAACATTCAAAATGAGGGAATCTTTCTTTTAAGCTATTATGCCAAACTGTTTTGAGCAGTTCACTCACTACCGCTTCTTCTCTCTCCTTTCTTTTCCTCTCATCCTCTCCCCTCCTCCTCCCCCCAGTCTGGGCAACTTCATCAGCACGGCGGAGAAGATCCGTCTCCCTGACGACTGCACCATGGGTTACATCATTGAGGCGCTGCTGGAGGTGACACTGACACACACACACCTCTTCCACTCCCACCTGGAGAACCTGCAGAGGCTTCCCACAGACACCGTGCTGGAGCAGGTAGGGGTGGGGAGGAGAGAAATAGAGGGAGACTGAGAGAGAAATACAACAGATCCCAATTGTTTTCAGCCATCAAAGAAAAACTGTGTGTCTGTGTCTAGGTCACTTTGAGCTACGGGGGATTTGAGAACAGGAGGAATGTGATCAGCATCGGAGGAACCTTCTCTCTGGTGGAGGACCCGACACGGTAAACAGACAAACATTCTCCCAACATCCATCCAACATTTACCCAACATTGCCAGGCACTAGAAAATTTAATGACACTGGTTTGCTTAACCTCTGCTGAATAGTGAGTGACATGTAAATGGTTATCCCCTCTCTCTCCACCAACACTTTTCTTTGTCTTATCATTTCCCTCTCTCCCCCCCTCCATATCCCCTCTCTCTACTTCCATCTGCCCTCACTCGCTCTTTCTCCCTCCCCTCAATATCTCTCTCCCTCAATCTCTTTCTGCCTCCATCTCTCCTCTCTCCCTCTGTCTGCCCTCTCTGTCTCTCTCTCTAGGTTTAAGACTGTCCACTGCCTCCTCTACCCAGAGACTGACTGGTGTCCTAGTATGGGTCACCATTGATGACCACTACAGTACAGCATATCTACAATACTTCCTACCGGCCTGGTTGACTGGTGTCCCTGTGTATGCTAGCTATATCATTGCCATGGCAAAATTATTACAAGGCTAAACAGGTTCACTGGCACCCAGGCTAACCCTACAGAACCACTTCACTCAGATCAAATGGCTAGACGTCTGTGGGTCTTTGAGAGGACATGAGGCGAGAGAAGATGAGGTAACTGGAGTGAGGATCGCTTTGGTCATGGTGGGATGATGAAGAAACACCCCACTACTCTTTATTATCACTAGTGTATCCTCCAGTCAACGCAGGAAGTTGCCACTGTTGGCTGTTGCCATATCGATGATTCACCACTCATTGCTTTTGTTGTAGCTTTGAATCCCAAACATACTATTGTGGTCCAGATATACAGTGGGGCAAAAAAAAGTATTTAGTCAGCCACCAATTGTGCAAGTTCTGCCACTTAAAAAGATGAGGCCTGTAATTTTCATCATAGGTACACTTCAACTATGACAGACAAAATAAGAGAAAAAAAAATCAAGAAAATCACATTGTAGGATTTTTAATGAATTTATTTGCAAATTATGGTGGAAAATAAGTATTTGGTCACCTACAAACAAGCAAGATTTCTGGCTCTCACAGACCTGTAACTTCTTCTTTAAGAGGCTCCTCTGTCCTCCACTCGTTATCTGTATTAATGGCACCTGTTTGAACTTGTTATCAGTATAAAATACACCTGTTCACAACCTCAAACAGTCACACTCCAAACTCCACTATGGCCAAGACCAAAGAGCTGTCAAAGGACACCAGAAACAAAATTGTAGACCTGCACCAGGCTGGGAAGACTGAATCTGCAATAGGTAAGCAGCTTGGTTTGAAGAAATCAACTGTGGGAGCAATTATTAGGAAATGGAAGACATACAAGACCACTGATAATCTCCCTCGATCTGGGGCTCCACGCAAGATCTCACCGCGTGGAGTCAAAATGATCACAAGAACGGTGAGCAAAAATCCCAGAACCACACGGGGGGACCTAGTGAATGACCTGCAGAGAGCTGGGACCAAAGTAACAAAGCCTACCATCAGTAACACACTACGCCGCCAGGGACTCAAATCCTGCAGTGCCAGACGTGTCCCCCTGCTTAAGCCAGTACATGTCCAGGCCCGTCTGAAGTTTGCTAGAGAGTATTTGGATGATCCAGAAGAAGATTGGGAGAATGTCATATGGTCTAAAATATAACTTTTTGGTAAAAACTCAACTCGTCATGTTTGGAGGACAAAAAATGCTGAGTTGCATCCAAAGAACACCATACCTACTGTGAAGCATGGGGGTGGAAACATCATGCTTTGGGGCTGTTTTTCTGCAAAGGGACTATGATGACTGATCCGTGTAAAGGAAAGAATGAATGGGGCCATGTAGTGAGATTTTGAGTAAAAACCTCCTTCCATCAGCAAGGGCATTGAAGATGAAACGTGGCTGGGTCTTTCAGCATGACAATGATCCCAAACACACCACCCGGGCAACAAAGGAGTGGCTTCGTAAGAAGCATATCAAGGTCCTGGAGTGGCCAGATCTCAACCCCATAGAAAATCTTTGGCGGGAGTTGAAAGTCTGTGTTGCCCAGCAACAGCCCCAAAACATCACTGCTCTAGAGGAGATCTGCAAGGAGGAATGGGCCAAAATACCAGCAACAGTGTGTGAAAACCTTCTGAAGACTTACAGAAAACGTTTGACCTCTGTCATTGCCAACAAAGGGTATATAACAAAGTATTGAGATAAACTTTTGTTATTGACCAAATACTTATTTTCTACCATAATTTGCAAATAAATTCATTAAAAATCCTACAATGTGATTTTCTGGATTTTTTTTCTCATTTTGTCTGTCATAGTTGAAGTGTACCTATGATGAAAATTACAGGCCTCTCATATTTTTAAGTGGGAGAACTTGCACAATTGGTGGCTGACTAAATACTTTTTTGCCCCACTGTATCTTTGAAGAAGTATTAATGTATTTAGATGACTGTTGAAAAGGTACCTTAAGATGCTGAACATGGTTAAATGTATTTGCTTTTAGGTCCCAAAAATGTACTGGACTGGTGTTTTATTATGAGGGCTGATGACCAGAAATCCTCAGAGGTGAATATCTGATATCAGTGTTACATTAAGTAATGCCGTTTGTGATTGTTTAACGGAGTCAAGAACATAGCGTAGGCTCACTCCACAGCTTGCTTGAAATGATCCTTTTGTATAGGTCAAACGTGTGTTTGCGAGCAGAGGATCACTAGTCGCCTGGTATGGGGACAGGGACAGTGGAGGAAGCCATACTGTTAGCAGCATATTGAGGTTCACTTTAGACAACCCTTGATGTGCCCCTCGTGTCCTTAAGTTAATTTCTTACGAGAAGAGGTTTCAAACTGGTGTCTGTACATGTGTGTGTGCAACCTAACTACTCAGTCAGAATGATTTTAACGTCTTATAGCCAAAGATGATGCTAGTGCCTTATGTTTCAGTCAACTAGACTTTGGAAATGCACATGACAAATGTTTTAAAGGAATGAAACTGTGATCATACTGTATGAATAAAAATGTGTGCACCACACACACACACACACACACACACACACACACACACACACACACACACACACACACACACACACACACACACACACACACACACACACACACACACACACACACACACACACACACACACACACCTGCAGTAACCAAAACAGACTCTGAACATGAGCTCCCTATCTTAAAGATCATTCATGAGATCTTTGTTGTTGCCTCTAAGTGTTTCCCACAATCCATGTTACAAGTTATTTCTCTGTCAAAAAGACACGTTTTGCACTCTTCTCAATTCCTGTGTATAATATTTCTGTGTATTAAAAGTTACGGTAGTGTTGTAATGTGTGAGCTTGAGCTGGAAGTACATGTCTTTTCCTGATGGCTCACGCTCTCCATTTTTGCACAAAAACACTAGAATCCAAAAGCAGAATCTCTTTCCCCACTGCAGGTCAGTGTCAGAGAGGGAGATGGGAGTCTGACTCAGACTCCAGTCAGGATGTGATTTTTCCTCATCTTCTGTCCTCCTTTTTACCGTTGATGTATTATTTTGTGTTGAATAAAGCACGTTTTGCAGCATTACAAAACAACACCACTACTCTCTCGTCCCTTTGCTTCAGATTCATAGTTGTTTTTAGCATAATTATTAAGACCATCAAGTACATACACAGTGATGCACAACAGGACAGTGGAACAATGCTGGTGTACTTACTGTTCTTATTACAGAAAGAACTAATGAAAGAGGCAGATCTGTTTGAGGTAGCATAATCAGCTTGGTTCTCACCCTTTGGAACAACATGTTCTTGGCCCATGAATCTGTCAGTGAGCTAATCCAGTGTTTCCCAACAGTACACGTTCACATTTTAGCTCTGACAAACACATGATTCCACTTATCAACTAACCATCAAGCCTTACCCCTATACATATCTACCTCTATCACTCCGGTATCCCTGCACATTGTAAATATGGTACTGGAACTGACCCTGTTTATAGTATGCTTACTTTCTCATGTTCTTATTTTTATTGTGTTTTTGTTTTACCTTATGTAACTTTTTGTATTACATTTATTAATTACTGCATTGTTGGGTTTAGCACTTGAAAGAAAGGCATTTCACTGTGCTTGTGCATGTGACATTGAAACTTGATTCAACTCAATTGAGGGATTCAAGTGTGTTTGTCCAGGGCCACAACAAAAATGTGTGCTGTTGGGGGTTCTTGAGAACTGGAGTTGGGAAAAACTGAGTTAATGCATTGAGGCCTATGTAATGTTTGACTGGAACATAATTGTCCAGATGGCATTATATTTATGCCTGATTACGTCACACTCCACTTTATCCTATCACAAACTGCCATCAATACAACCTCATTTTCAGCAGAGTGGAACGATTACTCTGAGATAATTGCTTTATGCACTGGGGTAGTAATTTCTCTCTCACGAGCTATGTTTCCATCCAATTGATGACAGATTTTAATGTAAATATTCTAAAATCGGCATAAAGAAATATGCACATTTTCCCACCCGAGATGTTTACATCAAATTGACTTGCTGCGGGAAAAAGTTTGTGTGTGATGAGGTAGTGCACATAAAAATACATTTTTCAGTTACACGTGTACCGAATAAAAAATACAAGTAAAATGGGCTTCTGTTGTATTTTCTATGGTTTTCTCTCCAAAAAAGGTTGCGTTCTATAGCGAGTGCGCCCACTCTGGTATTGTCACATGCACTCTTGCCAACAGCTGAGTCTAACGTGGAGGACTAAACACCATATCATTTTGTGACTTCCAAATGTACTTTTATGATGGTTAGTATATCAATAATTGCACATGAATGCGTTTCCACCACCATTTTCACATAATTAATTTGACAGAAAAAAAGATCCCATCATGTCGAACAAACAACTGATCTGTCTGCATTTTCTTACGAGATGTCGCTAAGCCAATAGATGACGCCGCTGTTATGTATATCTGAATGTGATACTATATAGTACTATTGAGCCAAGTTAAGCATAAAGACTTTATAATCAACATTACCTTGCTCTTGTATAGACTAAATACCATACAAAACATGGTGTCAGAACCAAAACATAGGTATATCCTTGACGAATCAAAATATCAAAACAACACAGGGATAAATGCACAGTAGGAAGGGACGTGCCAACTAGCTACAAAAAATTACAACGACAACAGTGGCTTACCCAGTAATTCCAGTACCAGAGCCTGTGGGCATGAAAAGCGATACATACAATAACTGGACATTCTTTCCAGCGCAACGGGAAAACTATGAGATAGCTGCCAGTCTGGACAAAAAGGAATACAAAGTCGGCATAGTAACACTGCTAACTGTGATGGGAAAGGAATGACATCTCTTACAGCGGCCTCTTCATATGCCCGAAGCAGAGAAAACTGACCCGGTAAAAAGTATAGAGGCGCTACAGAAACAGTTTGAGCCATCCAGGAACGTGATTTAATGCTTGTCAACAAAGTCAGTGTGAAACATCAGAGCAGTACATTGCAAAATCTGAGGAAGCTTGCAGACGTAAGTTTTGCGCATTTACAAGAGGAACTAGTTCGTGACAGGCTTGTCATAGGCACTAAAGGGAAAGTTGCACGATTGCGAATGTTCAGAGAATCGACACTCACACTGAACAAAGCCATTGACGTGTAGTTCAAGTGAACTAGCACAAAGGAAAATCAGGAAAATTGGTGGAGGTGAACCAGAGACTGTACATTATACCTCCTGTGAGCAACATTCAGAATCAAAACGCCAAACATATAACAGACAGAGTTTACAGGAGAAAAACAAAAATAGAATGCCAAATGACTTGGCATGTTATTGCTGTGCCCAGCATATGGTGTCACCTGTAAATGATGTGGCAAACAAAACCATGCCAGAATGTGTAAACAAGCACAACACAAACCTCAACTCAATCTATTAGAGGAAGAATGAGTCAGATGACTAAACAACAGATGAAAAGTCTCACAGGATAATTCTGTGGAAGACAAGGCAGAAATATGGTTCATTAACTTTAAGCTAGCTCCACTCAGTGATGAGCCATTGACATTTGACCCCAGCCATACAATTACATGTAAACTAGACACAGGATCAACAATGAATGTCATCAACTATGGGGACCTCCAGCGAGTCATGCAAGATAAGAATCCAGTTCTCCTACCCAGGAAAGCTCCACTCAAACTATATGACGGCACACTGATAAAGCCAACAGGAGAACGCAATCTCAAAGCAGATCATGATGTAAAAAAATATAACATCAAATTTCAGGTCATGGAGACATCCCAGCTTCCTCTGCTGTCAGCTGACACGTGTGAAAGACTCAACCTACTACATGTGAACCACAGCCATGTGTTACATCACGTTGACACCCCAATCACCACATCCACTGAGGTCATCATGACAACTGAGGAGATCATCTCCAAGTACAAGGAAGTGTTCGATGGGCTCGGCTGCACCTAGAAGTAGACAGTGCAGCCCGTCTTATCCAGCAGCTACCAAGACAGATCCCTATTTCACTGAATGAAAGGATCACAAAGGCCATCGATTCAATGGACAATGCAGACACCATCACGAAAGTCAGAGACAACACCGTGGATCACCAACATGGTTGTCATTGAAAAACCTGATAAACCATGAATATGCATGACCCACAGTGCACTCAACAAAGCCTTAATGAGATTGCACATCCAGTTCAAATCTAATTTTATTTGTCACATGCGACGAATACAACAGGTACAGGTACCTTACTGTGAAATGCTTACTTACAAGCCTGTAACCAACAATGCAGTTCAAGAAATAGAGTTACAAAAATATTTACTAAATAAGATAAAGTAAAAAATGTAATAAAAAGTACCACAATAAAATAACATAACAATAACAAGGCTTTATACAGGGGGTACAGGTACCGAGTCAATGTGCAGGTTAGTCAAGGTCATTTGTACATGTAGGTAGGAGTAAAGTGACTATGCTTAGATAATAAACAGCAAGTAGCAGCAGTGTAAAAACAAAGGGGGTGGGGTCAATGTAAATAGTCCCGGTGGCCATTTGATTAATTGTTCGGCAGTCTTATAGCTTGGGGGTAGAAGCTGTTAAGGAGCCTTTTGGACCAAGACTTGGCGCTCTGGTACTGCTTGCTGTGCGGTATCAGAGAGAACAGTCTATGACTTGGGTGACTGGAGTCTTTGACACATTTTTGGGCCTTCCTCTGATACTGTCTAGTATATACTGTACATTTGTAGTCAGAAGTTTACATACACTTAGATTGGAGTCATTAAAACTCACACATTTCTTGTTAACAATCTATAGTTTTGGCAAGTGGGTTAGGACATCTACTTCATCTACTTCAAATCAATCAGATTTGTGAACATGGTCCCTAGCTGTGTGTTGCCGCTTTCCATGTTGTCTGTTGACTGTAGCTTGTGAAGTGTGGAAACACTGTTGCTTTTATGAATTTTGTCTTGCTGCTTTTTGTTCTATGTTGCTATGTCTGTATGCTATGTCATGCTTGTCCTATGTTGCTCTGTCTGTATTCTATGTATTGCTTGTCCTATGTTGCTCTGTCTGTATTCTATGTATTGCTTGTCCTACGTTGCTATTGTCTATATTGTAATAATTTTTAATAACCTGCCCAGAGACTGCGGTTGAAAATTAGCCGGCTGGCTAAAACAGGCACTTTTACTGAAACGTTGATTAATGTGCACTGTCCCTGTAAAAATAAAATAAACTCACTCAAACTTTGTGCATGACACAAGAAATGTTTCCAACAATTGTTTACAGACATATTATTTCACACTGTATCACAATTCCAGTGGGTCAGAAGTTTACATACACTAAGTTGACTGTGCCTTTAAACAGCTTGGAAAATTCTAGAAAGTTATAGCATGGCTTTAGGAGCTTCTGATAGGCTAATTAACATAATTTGAGTCAATTGGAAGTGTACCTGTGGATGTATTTCAAGGCCTATCTTCAAACTCAGTGCCTCTCTGCTTGACATCATGGGAAAATCAAAATAAATCAGCCAAGACCTTTCCAAACACCTGAAGGTACCACGTACATCTGTTCAAACAATCGTATGCAAGTATAAACACCGTGGGACCACGCAACCGTCATACCGCTCAGGAAGGAGATGTGTTCTGTCTCCTAGAGATGAATGTACTTTAGTGCAAAAAGTGCAAATCAATCCCAGAACAACAGCAAAGGACCTTGTGAAGATGCTGGAGGAAACGGGTACAGAAGTATCTATATCCACAGTAAAACGAATCCTATATCGACATAATCTGAAAGGCCGCTCAGCAAGGAAGAAGCCACTGCTCCAAAACCGCCATACAAAAGTCAGACTATGGTTTGTAACTGCACATGAGGACAAAGATCATACTTTTTGGAGAAATGTCCTCTGGTCTGATGAAACAAAAATAGAACTGTTTGGCCTTAATGACCATTGTTATGTTTGGAGGAAAAAGGGGGAGGCTTGCAAGCCGAAGAACACCATCCCAACCGTGAAGCATGATGCTGCCAGCCCCGTGTTATGGGGGTGCTTTGCTACAGGAGGGACTGGTGCACGTCACAAAATAGATGGCTTCATGAGGAAGGAACATTATGCAGATTTATTGAAGCAACATCTCAAGACATCAGTCAGGAAGTTAAAGCTTGGTCGCAAATGGGTCTTCCAAATGGACAATGACCCCAAGCATACTTCCAAAGTTGTGGCAAAATGGCTTAAGGACAACAAAGTCAAGGTATTGGAGTGGCCATCTGAAAGCCCTGACCTCAATCCTATAGAAAATTTATGGGCAGAACTGAAAAAGCGTGGAGAGGCCTACAAACCTGACTCAGTTACACCAGCTCTGTCAGGAGGAATGGGCCAAAATTCACCCAACTTATTGTGGGAAGCTTGTGGAAGGCTACCCGAAACGTTTGACCCAAGTTAAACCATTTTAAAGGCAATGCTACCAGACACGAATTGAGTGTATGTAAACGTCTGACCCACTGGGAATGTGCTGAAATAAAGAAAAGCTGAAATAAATAATTCTCTCTACAATTCTGACATTTCACATTCTTAAAATAAAGTGGTGATCCTAACCGACCCAAAACAGGGATTTTTGGATTAAATGTTAGGAATTGTGAAAAACTGAGTTTAAATGTATTTGGCTAAGGTGCATGTAAACTTCCGACTTCAACTGTAGGTCCTGGATGGCAGGAAGTCATGCACTCTTCACGATTGTCTTGATGTATTTGGACCATGATAGTTTGTTGGTGATGTGGATACCAAGCAACTTGAAACTCTCGACCCGCTCCACTACAGCCCCATCAATGTTAAATGGGGGCCTGTTTGGCCCTCCTTTTCCTGTAGTCCACAATCATCTCCTTTGTCTTGCTCATATTGAGGGAGAAGTTGTTGTCCTGGCACCACACTGCCAGATCTCTGACTTCCTCCCTATAGGCTGTCTCATCATTGTCGGTGATCAGGCCTACCACTGTTGTATCGTCAACAAACTTAATAATGGTATTGGAGTCGTGCTTGGCCACTCAGTCATGGGTGAACAGGGAGTACAGGAGGGGACTAAGCATGCACCCCTGAAGGGCCCCGTTGTTGAGGATCAGTGTGCCAGATGTGTTGTTGCCTACCCTTACCACCTAGTGGTGGCCCGTCAGGAGGTCCATGATCCAGTTGCAGAGGGAGGTGTTTAGTCCCAGGGTCCTTAGCTTAGTGATGAGGTTTGTGGGCACTATGGTGTTGAACGCTGAGCTGTAGTTCATGAACAATGTTCTCACATAGGTGTTCCTTGTGTCCAGGTGAGAAAGGGCAGTATGGAGTGTGATTGAGATTGCATCATCTGTTAATCTGTTGGGACGGTATAAGAATTGGAGTGGGTCTAGGGTTTCCGGGATGATGGTGTTGATGTGAGCCATGACCAGCCTTTCAAACCATTTCATGGCTACCAACGTGAGTACTACAGGGCGGTAGTCATTTAGGCAGGTTACCTTCATATTCTTGGGCACGGAGACTATGGTGGTCTGCTTGAAACATTTAGGTATTACAGACTCGGTCAGGGAGAGGTTGAAATTTTCAGTGAAGACACTTGCCAGTTGGTCTGCGCATGCTCTGAGTACACGCACTGGTAATTCATCTGGCTCCGTGGCCTTGTGAATGTTGAGCAGTTTAAAGGTCTTACAACGGCTACGGAGAGCGTTATCACGCAGTCGTCCTGAATAGTTGGTGCTGTTATGCATGCTTCAGTGTTGTTTGCATAAAAGTGAGCATAAAATATGTTTAGCTCGTCTGGTAGGCTCGCATCACTGGGCAGCTTGTGGCTGGGCTTCCCTTTGTAGTCCGTAATAGTTTGCAAGCCCTGCCACATCCGACGAGCATCAGAGCTGGAGTAGTAGGATTCATCTTAGTCCTGTATTGACACTTTGTCTGTTTGATTGTTCGTCTGAGGGCATATCGGGATTTCCCAGAAGTGTCCGGATTAGTGTCCCGCTCCTTGAAAGCAGCAGTTCTAGCCTTTAGCTCAGTGCGGATGTAATCCATGGCTTCTGGTTGGGATATGTATGTACGATCGCTATGGGGATGCCCACAATAGAAGAGATTCTACCAGAGATATCAAATCAAATTGTATTTGTCACATGCACCGAATACAACCTTGAAATGCTTACTTACAAGCCCTTAACCAACAATGCAGTTTTAAGACGAAAATACTCCAAAAAAGAATAACAAATAGCAGCATGTTGCTTTGAACATGTTGGTATTACAGACTCAGACAGGGTCCAACGCAAGGGTATTCTCAGTACTTGATGCCAAGTCAAACTTGATTAAGTGAGCAGCTATTTAAAACATTTCTGGACACCTATAGGAAGGTATAGATGACTGAGAATGCCATTTGGAATCAAGCCAGCAGCTGGAGAATACCAGCGCAAACAGTGTGAAGAACTACAGGGTCTTAAAGGAGTGAATGTGATCACAGATGCCAATCTACCCTATAGATGTGGTGACACACACGAAGAAGCGATGGCAGATCATGACAGAAACCTCACAGAGCTCCTTCAGAGAGCAAGAGATGAACAAAAATAAACTCTGGTTAAAGCTACCTAGTGTGACATACATGGGTCATCTTCTCACAACAGAGGGCCTTTGCCCTGACCCAGAGAAAATAACAGCCAGTCGGAGCATGGGTACACCGTTCTGCAAAGTTCATGCCCTGCCTATCTGATGTGTGTGAGCCGCTTAGAAGACTAACAAGGACATTGAATCAACATGGCTACCACAGCATGACGCACCAGTTGAGACTACCAAACAGTTAGTCATACAAAACCCAGTGCTCAAATACTGTGATCTGAATGATGCCAGTAAGACAGGTTTGGGGGCAGCCCTTTACAGAAAGGACGTGTTGCATTTGCCTTCAGAGCATTGACTCAGACAGAACAAAGATATGCACAGATTGAGAAAGAATATCTCTCCATTTTTTTGCATGTGATAAGTTTGACCAGTACCTGCATGGCAGAGAGTTCATCACAATACACAGCGACCACAAACCGCATGCAACAATTTTAAAGAAATCCCTACTCACAGCACCCAAGCGACTGCAGAGAATGCTGCTAAGGTTACAAAGATACCAATACCACGTGCAATACAAACTTGGCAAAGAAGTACATGTAGCTGACTTCCTGTCCAGTACAGCTCAATCAACCACAGAGCACAGACAAATGCAAACACCAGTCACAGTCTACGCTATGAGTCTTTTTTATTTTATTTAACTAGGCAAGTCAGTTAAAAACAAATTCTTATTTACAATGACAGCCTAGGAACAGCCTTGTTCAAAGGAAGATTTTTACCTTGTCAGCTTTCGGTTACTAGTCCAATGCTCCAACCACTAGGCTACCCTGCCGCCCCAGTCTAGCCACAACAGACCTGGAACAAGTGGGTCATACCAGTGATGTCAACATCTCAACTAAGACAATGGAGTCAATCAAAGCACATTGTTCCCAGGACCCACTGTTTCAGGCTCTGTACTCACAAATCAACAACAGCTGGCCTGGAACCAAACAGGCTGTGAGTCACACACTGAAACGGACGTACAAAGAAGAGCTCATCGTAGAAAGGAAACAGGGTCTTCAACCCTAACATCTTACATGATGACTTTCTACACAAAATACACTCTGGCCACTCAGGCATAGAGGCCAGTATCAGAATGCTATTTTCTGGCCATTGATTACGGAGGACATAAAGATCTTTATCAGCATATGCGCAACATGCAACTCCATCCAGAAGAGACAACAAAAGGAGACACACGTCCCCCACCAAATCCTTCCCCTCCCATGGTCCAAGATCTGGATGAACTTACTTACAGTCAACAAAAGCAACCACCTCATCATGTTCGATTATTACTCAGACTACTGGGAGTTCGACGAGCTGACTGACACCACATCAGACACCATCATTGAATGCTGCAAAAAGCAGTTCAGCAGACATGGCGTTGTCCACACGGTTGTTTCTGATAATGGCCAATCCTCCAGAATGGACTGAAAAATTTGCTGATGAGTGGAACTTTAAACAAGGGACGTCATCACCGTATCAGCCAAAGCAATTGAAAAGCGGAATCAGCAGTGAAAATTGCCAAAACGCTCCTTAAAAAGGCTGCGATGGATGGTGAAGACCCATGGAAAGCAGTGTTGGCATTGCGGAATACTCCAACAGAGGGATTTAACAGTTCTCCTATACAGCGACTCATGTCCAGATGCACACAATTCTACCCACCATGAAGAAACTGCTCAAACCGTATGTAATTCCGAGAAAACAAGCCAAAGGGCTGACAGCAAAACACCACTATGACACACATGCCTGTGACATGCCCAACATCACCCAAGGAAAAACAGTAAGGGTTCCTCTCCACCCAACAACTCAGCCAGCACTTGGACGCTGGGCATATGCACTGATCAACTCAGTATGAAGTACTATTGAACAGCAAAAAATAGAAACAGAAAAAAGACATTAATTCAGTGATTTAACAACTCAGCATCCCCCCTGAACGACTACCAAACAAACATGGATGAGGATGACTGGGGACCGTCGACCGAACCTGCCATCCAAGCAGGTGGTGAACAACACACTGCTGATATGGAAGCAGCCCCACTGCCTGAAAATATAACTCTGAGACACACCAGAACCAGGACAAATATCAGGCCGCGTGTGAGATATAAATAGTAAAGATTGAAAATAGTAACGGGCCTAGACAGCTGCCCTGGGGAATTCTTGATTATATCTGGATTATGTTGGAGAGGCTTTCATTAAAGTACACCCTCTGTCACGAACCGGCTCAAAGCCCGTAACAAAGGGAGACAACGTGGAGATAAGCAGTAGCAAAATCTATATTTATTAAATAAGTAACTAAGTATAATATACAATGGTGTGTGTAATCAGTAATCAGTAGTGTAAGTGAGTGTTTTGCATGCATGAATGTGTTAATGCAGGGTGATGAAAGGTGCCAAAGCAAACAAACAAAAGGCCACCAAGAACCACAACACAATCTACAACGGGTGTCTGCATGGAGAGAGTCTCCTCCATGAATGTGGAAGAGGTCTATTTATCCTGGGAGACACCTGGCCCAGGTGTTTCCCATATAGCTGACGACCCTCTCAACTCCGCCCACCAGAATCCTAATAAGGAAACAAGAACAAAGACAGAATACGGCAGACAGAGTGGGAGGGTCGTCACATTCCCCCCCATAAAACCGGGGACCAACAAGGACCCCGGAACAACATACCAGCCTCTCGCGTCCCAAATTGACACAGGCCTCTGCGTCCCAAATTGACACAGGCCTCTGCGTCCCAAATTGACACAGGCCTCTGCGTCCCAAATTGACACAGGCCTCTGCGTCCCAAATTGACACAGGCCTCTGCGTCCCAAATTGACACAGGCCTCTGCGTCCCAAATTGACACAGGCCTCTGCGTCCCAAATTGACACAGGCCTTGCGTCCCAAATTGACACAGGCCTCTGCGTCCCAAATTGACACATCCCAAATTGACACAGGCCTCTGCGTCCCAAATTGACACAGGCCTCTGCGTCCCAAATTGACACAGGCCTCTGTCCCAAATTGACACAGGCCTCTGCGTCCCAAATTGACACAGGCCTCTGCGTCCCAAATTGTCCCAAATTGACACAGGCCTCTGCGTCCCAAATTGACACAGGCCTCTGCGTCCCAAATTGACACAGGCCTCTGCGTCCCAAATTGACACAGGCCTCTGCGTCCCAAATTGACACAGGCCTCTGCGTCCCAAATTGACACAGGCCTCTGCGTCCCAAATTGACACAGGCCTCTGCGTCCCAAATTGACACAGGCCTCTGCGTCCCAAATTGGTGAGGGGTTATGTGTTCACACCTCCACCTGCCCCATCCAACCTCCTCCTCCCCAGACCTCAGCAACCTTTGCGCATAGGAAGCAATATTTAAGAGGAAAGAAGAACACAAGACCAGGAGGGAACAGACAGGAAAGATAGAACATGACAACCCGAAACAATGGTCAGTCACGTAAACATTCAGGAACATGGCACAAAAGACCAACAGCTACAAACTCCAACGAAAAGAACATCAGGGTCCTTCTTAATTTTTACAACTCCCAACGATTCATAGTCACTTCCAACGATTCATAGTCACTTCCAACGATTCATAGTCACTTCCAACGATTCATAGTCACTTCCAACGATTCATAGTCACTTCCAACGATTCATAGTCACTTCCAACGATTCATAGTCACTTCCAACGATTCATAGTCACTTCCAACGAAACAGAATTTCACTAATTTCAATCATTTAAGCTTGTAGTGTTCAGCAATCTTCAACAGCTGTTCTTAAGTACATAATTCTAACAGGTCCTCTGATGGAAAGCGAATGAACTTGTATACATGAGACACCATAGTCATAAGTAAGTAATCTTGCTCAACCCCTCTGCTGAGCACATCAGACCACAACCAGAGAAATGACAATCACCCTGAGCACCACAGAAGAGAGATGCGATACGGAGCTTCCCCAAAACCTACAATAACTCAACCCTAGTCTTCGTGCAGATTTGCGGTGGGTATTTACGCACTGTAGCCCGCTGGCAAGGAAATAGAGCTCCCCAGCATGCTGGCAAATTCCACCAAGCCATGGACGTGCCCCCGAGACAACTGCTCAGTCCACAGACACCACACAAAAATAACAAACATTTAACCATGCCCAACATGTCCAAAATTGAAACACGTCGCTAAGCCTATCAGGGGAAAAAGGCTATAGCTCTGGGTAGCAAGTTCCACTACCCTACACAAATCTCCTACCGAGGTACACAGCTGATTTACTCACCTCCTCAGACTGACTTCCCAACAGAAAGTAGAACAAGAGTTTCCAGGCTAGGCAAGGCCTGGAAACTAACCATTATACTCTCTCCAACGCAGCACACAAACCAAACAACAAAGGCAACCAATACTGGGCCGATCACACTCAAACACCATATTCAAACCAAACACGTACCTCCACGGTCTCCCAAACCAATAGTTCAAAGATCCCGGATGAGCACCCACTTGTCACGAACCGGCTCAAAGCCCGTAACAAAGGGAGACAACGTGGAGATAAGCAGTAGCAAAATCTATATTTATTAAATAAGTAACTAAGTATAATATACAATGGTGTGTGTAATCAGTAATCAGTAGTGTAAGTGAGTGTTTTGCATGCATGAATGTGATAATGCAGGGTGATGAAAGGTGCCAAAGCAAACAAACAAAAGGCCACCAATAACCACAACACAATCTACAACGGGTGTCTGCATGGAGAGAGTCTCCTCCATGAATGTGGAAGAGGTCTATTTATCCTGGGAGACACCTGGCCCAGGTGTTTCCCATATAGCTGACGACCCTCTCAACTCCGCCCACCAGAATCCTAATAAGGAAACAAGAACAAAGACAGAATACGGCAGACAGAGTGGGAGGGTCGTCACACCTCTGTGTTCTGTCAGACAGGTACAATGCCCTCAACTAATATTGGCACCATTGGTAAATATGACCAAAACGGGCTGCGAAAAAATGTCTTTGCGGTTTATTCTCTTGGTCTTTCATTCAAAATATTCACAAACACAGAATCTTCATTGAAGTAAAATGATTTTTAAAAATAAATGTGAAATAAATAATTTTCCCCCGAAACATGTGTGCCACAATTGTTGACACCCCTGGAAATTCTTATGAGTAAAATCTAGCTGAAGTATATTCCCATTAATATATATTTTTAAGTTCACCTAAGTGATTATAAACATTTAAGTGGAAAGCCATGACCTCCTGTTTCACTTAGGTATAAATAAGTGGTGACATACAGGCCAAGTTCCCATAGTCACCCATCACTATAGGAATGACCCGAGAATACAGTAATGATGTGTGACAAAATATTGTTTAGCTGCAAAAATCAGGAAATGGCTATAAGAAAATAGCTCAATGGTTGAAAATGTCCATTTCCATTATCAGGGCAACAATTTAGAAGTGTAATGCAACTGTAGATGTTAACAATCGGCCTGGAAGAGGACGTGTGTTTATATTGACCCCACGCACAGTGAGAAGGATGGTTTGAGTGGCCAAAAAATCTCCAAGGATCACAGCTGGAGAATTGCAGATGTTAGTAGGGTCTTGGGGTCAGAAAAGTCTCAAAAACTATGATCAGACGCCACCTACATAACCACAAGTTGTTTGGGAGGATTGCCATAAAAAGCCTTTGTTGTCATAAAACTCAAGCGCCTACATTTTGCCAAATGTTTCTGGAACTTTATGTGGGACCGGGTTCTATGGTCAGATGACACCAGAATGCAGCTTTTTGGAAACAAGCGCCAGAGGTGTTTTTTGTCGTAGACAGAAAGATAGCCATGCAGAAAAGTACTTCATCCCCACTGTAAAGTATGGTGGTGGATCTTTGATGTTGTGGGGCTGCTTTTTTTCCAAGGGCCCTGGACAACTTGTATCATGGACTCCATCAAGTACCAGCAGATATTAAATCAAAACCTGACTGCCTCTGCTAGGAAGCTTAAACTGGGCCATGGTTGGATCTTCCAGCAGGACAATGATCCAACGCACACCTCAAAATCAACACAAAAATGGTTCACTGACCACAGAATAAAGGTTTTGCCCTGGCCATCCCAGTCTCCTGACCTAAACCCCATAGAAAATCTGTGGCATGAGCTGAAGAAAAGAGTCCACAACAGTGGACCTCGGAATCTGAAGGATCAGGAGAGATTCTGTATGGAGGAATGGTCTCAGATCCCTTGTCATTTGTTCTCCAACCTCATTATGCATTATAGGAGAAGACTCAGAGCTGTTACCTTGGCAGGAGGTTTCACAAAGTACTGAATTAACGAGTGCCAATAATTGTGGCACAAATACAGTACATTTGTTTTTTGTGTATATATTGAATGAAAGGCCAAGAGGATAAAAATAATAATTTCACAGCCCGTTTAGCTCATATTTACCAAGGGTGCCAAAATTAGTGGAGGGCACTGTAACTCTTTACCCACAATATAGCAGTGGGTGTAAAGCCATAACACATAAAACATGTCCAGAAGCAGACTATGATCAATAATGTCGGAGAACCCTTTATGGACAGGCGAGAGGCAGGATAACTTGAGCCCTTTGCTCCCGGTGCCTGGTGCAGGCCTCTGACAGATGGAGAGGTCCCGCTCAATTCAGAGAAGGGATGGAAGGTTGTCTACGTCGACTTCAAAATCGTAGTAGGAGGCACTGCGGCTGCAGACACAGGCACCCCCAGAGACGAAGGTGCAGGAAGATCAGGCTCCAGGACGGCGAAACTATTTGTTTGTATCCGTCCCCGGACGTCTCAGTGGGAGTGTAGACTGTTTTGCGGGAGGCCACTGTCTTCGGCTTCCACGGCTCGTGACATGCGACCATCGTTGATTGCCTTGCTCCTCTTGCTGTGCTCCTTCGACTCAACTATCAGATGGGGGAGCTCCAGGCAGCACAGGCCAGTCGGATAATGACAAACAACAAGGCAGAGATGCATCCAACAAGCTCAAACTCCATCCAGCCACCGGCATAGAAAATGTAAATATTCCACTCTGCTTTTCCCCCAGTTTCTTACTGGTGACCTGCGTAATCAAGGAAGCCACCTCAAGCCTAAGATCCTCGGCAGGTAAACAATTGCTGCATTGGAACTCTGAGTGATCCGGTTTGTCCCTAAACAAAGTGTAGTAGATACAGCTCCTACAGCGCAGGAACCGTTCATTTATTTCTCCAGACAAAGATGACTCCATTGCAAAACTCATCTGCTACCAACTTCGTTAGATTGATGGCTAGCAGCTTAGCCTCTCTGTCAAGCAGGCTTCAACCTGTCTGTTTTGCGGGATTCCGGGACAACAAATATAGTGCCTTGCAAAAGCATTCATCCCCCTTGGAGTTATTCATATTTTGTTGCATTACAACCTGTCATTTAAATAGATTTTTACTTGGATTTCATGTAATGGACATACACAAAATATTCCAAATTGGTGAAGGGAAATGAAAAAAAAGTAAAAGTAAAAGTTTTAAAAAAAAGTAAAAGTAAAACTGAAAAGTGATGCGTGCGTATGTATTCACCCCTTTGCTATTAAGCCTCTAAAAAGATCTGGTGCAGCCAATTACCTTCAGAAGTCACATAATTAGTCAAATAAAGTCCACCGGTGTGCAGTCTAAGTATCACATGATCTGTCACATGATCTCAGTATATATACACACCTGTTCTGAAAGGTCACAGAGTATGCAACACCATTAAGCAAGGGGCACCACCAAGCAAGCAGCACCATGAAGACCAAGGAGCTCTCTAAACAGGTCAGGGGCAAAGTTGTGGAGAAGGACAGATCAGGGTTGGGTTATAAAAAAATATCAGAAACTTTGAACATCCCACGGAGCATCATTAAATCCATTATTAAACAACAAACCTGCCAAGAGAGGGCCGTCCACCAAAACTCACAGATCAGGCAAGGAGGACATTAATCAGAGAGTCAACAAAGAGACCAAAGATAACCTTGAAGGAGCTCCACAGAGGAGATTGGAGTATCTATCCATAGGACCATTTTAAGCCGTACACTCCACAAAGCTGGGCTTTATGGAAGAGGGCCAGAAAAAAGCCATTGCTTAATGAAAAAAATAAGCAAACATGTTTGGTGTTCGCAAAAAGACATGTGGGAGACTCCCGAAACATATGGAAGAAGGTACTCTGGATAGATGAGACTAAAATCGAGCATTTTGGCCATCAAGGAAAACGCTATGTTTGGCGCAAACCCAACACCTCGCATCACCCCGAGAATATCATCCCCACAGTGAATCATGGTAGTGGCAGCATCATGCTGTGGGGTTGTTCTTTTATCGGCAGGGACTGAGAAACTGGTCAGAATTGAAGGAATGATGGATGGCGCTAAATACAGGGAAATTCTTGAGGGAAACCTGTTTCAGTCTTCCAGAGATTCTAGACTGGGACAGAGGTTCACCGTCCAGCAGGACAATGACCCTAGGCATACTGCTAAAGCAACACTCGAATGGTTTAAGGGGAAACATTTAAATGTCTTGGAATGGCCTAATCAAAGTCCAGACCTCAATCCAATTGAGAATCTGTTGTATGACTTAAAGATTGCGTTACACCAGTGGAACAAATCCAAATTGAAGGAGCTGGAGCAGTTTTGCCTTGAAAAATGGGAAAAAATCACAGTGGCTAAAAGTGCCAAGCTTATAGAGACATACCCCAAGAGACTTGCATTTGTAATTGCTGCAAAAAGTGGATCTACAAAGTATTGACTTTGAGGGGGTGGTTGTTGTTCTGGTTGTTCCCTGCAGTGGCCATCAATCAGGCCAGTGTGTGTGGACCTAGGGAACTGGGGGGCCACAGAGGAGGCGCTATGGGAGGCTGTTGGTAACGCTGATCTCCTGGTGAATAAAGCAGCCATCGTCATGCTGGAGCCCTTCCTAGAGGTCGCCCTCAACCAGTTTGACACGTAAAGAAGCTCTCTTCGTTGTCCTTTGATTCATGTATTGATTCATATTCATTAAAGTGAAACACAAGTCACTCAAGGCAAGGTATTAGACCTGTGTTTTAGACCTAGAGTACATGTATTAGACCTAGAGTACATGTATTAGACCTAGAGTACATGTATTAGACCTGTGTTTTAGATCCAGAGTACATGTATTAGACCTGTGTTTTAGACCTAGAGTACATGTATTAGACCTGTGTTTTAGACCAAGAGTACATGTATTAGACTTAGAGTACATGTATTAGACCTACAGTACATGTATTACACCTGTGTTTTAGACCAAGAGTACATGTATTAGACCTAGAGTACATGTATTAGACCTACAGTACATGTATTAGACCTGTGCTTTAGACCCAGAGTACATGTATTAGACCTGTGTTTTAGACCTAGAGTACATGTATTAGACCTGTGTTTTAGACCCAGAGTACATGTATTAGACCTAGAGTACATGTATTAGACCTACAGTACATGTATTAGACCTGTGCTTTAGACCCAGAGTACATGTATTAGACCTGTGTTTTAGACCCAGAGTACATGTATTAGACCTAGAGTACATGTGTTAGCCAGAATTACTGTTCAGGACCTTCAAAATAGTCTACAGAGTGGGGATTCCAAGGGGTAGTAGTCTCAATGGCGCTGCCCATGCTGTCACATATGCTATAATATCACAAATATAAAGATGAGTCCTCTATCAATCTTTATGACATAGACCCCAGTACAACAACGACTCAACTGGCTGCTGGTGCATGATCCCTGCCTGCCTTGAGAGACTGGGGAAATTGAAAATGATATGTGGAGCCGCATGCATAATTATCATTGGTGTCTTCTTTGGCTAACTAGATTATTAGATATAGGGGGGAAAAAATGCACGATACATTGTCTCTCACCCTTTGTGCTCCCTTTTGTGCTGAATTCAGAGGACTCGGACCCGTAAATTCACCGTGAAGGTCTGAAGAACCATGTAAATATATTTTGCAGGTAAGCGGGCCCTTGTCACGGGAGCATGAAAAAGTAAGACAACTTTCACCACATGTAAAGACAGTGACACCGTCTGGTTTGCAGCAACAACACCTCCAAATGCACTTACAATAAGTAAACCAAACTTCTCCATCTAGTTTTGAGCACAAACTAAGAGACATCCAGTGTGTCCTGAAAGACTCACTGCCTTAATTACAGTGTGTGTGTCTGTGTGGCCGAAGAGCCTATAGACAAACGGAATGTGTGTGTCAGGTTGGCTGTCACACAGAGAGCTCCGGTGAATAATGGACATTGTGTTTATGGATATTTTCACACAGGCATCGGCAGGCCACGGCACTCGCTCTGGTGCACTGCGGGGCAGAGGTCATGGCTGTCACAAGCACGCAGGCTGACCTGGACAGCATTCTGCTGCAGGTACCCCTCCCCCTGCACCACATGTTGCTTGCTCTATTGTCCCTCTATAGGACCTCTCCTCTCTACCAGCCCTATACACATATCATCAGAGGCTGACTAGTTTCCCCGCTGCTCTCTTCATCTCCCTGGCCCATTGTTTCTGCTCCGCTCCGGGACGAGAGATGATGAGAGATTCGTTGTGGTGATTCTCCTGCTGTCTGTTCTCTCTATGTGATTGGTTCTGGTGGTCCGTTCTCTCTGTGTGATTGGTTCTGATGTCTGGTGTCTGGTTCTGCTTGTTCCCTGCAGTGTCCATCAATCAGGCCAGTGTGTGTGGACCTAGGGAACTGGGGG
>NW_025745342.1:0-30000 GCF_021184085.1 Oncorhynchus gorbuscha
AGTCAATACATGTTAGACTCACCTTTGTCAGCGATTACAGCTGTGAGTGTTTCTGGGTAAATCTAACCCTAACCCTAACCCTAACCCTAACCCTAACCCTAACCCTAACCCACACCTGGATTGTACAATATTTGCAAACTAATCTTTTAATCATTTTTAAAGATCTGGTTGTTGATCATTACTAGACAGCCATTTTTAAGTCTTGCCATAGATTTTCTGTGACTAGGCCACTCAGGAACATTCAATATCATCTTGGTAAGCAACTTCAGTGTATGGCCTTCTGTCTTCGGTTATTGTCTTCCTGAAAGGGGAATTTGTCTCCCTCCCAGTGTCTCTTGGAAAGCAGACTGAGCCAGGTTTTCCTGCCTGTGTTTAGCTCTATTCCGTTTCTTCTTATCCCATAAAACTACGCAGTCATTGCCGATGACAAGCATACCCATAACATGATGCAGCCACTACCATGTTTGAAAATATGAAGAGTGGTACTCAGTGATGTGGTGTGTTGAATATGCCCCAAACATAACGCTTTGTATTCAGGATTTTTTTGTGCAGTTTTACTTTAGTTTTACTTTAGTGCCTTACGGTTAATTTTTTTGAATATTCATATTCTGTCCAAGATTCTTTCTTTTCACTCTGTCATTTCGGTTAATATTGTGGAGTAACTACAATGTTGTTGATCCTTCCTCAGTTTTCTCCTATCACAGCCAATAAACTCTGTAACAGTTTTTTAAAGTCCCGATTGGTCTCATGGTGATAATCTCTGAGCCGTTGTCTTCCTCTCCGGGAAACAGTTTAGGAAGGACGCCTGTATCTTTATAGTGACTGGGTGTATTGATACACCATCCAAAGTGTAATTAATAACTGCACCATACTCAAATATTCAATGGATGCTTTTATTTATTTATTTATTTATTTATTTATTTATTTATTTATACCCAACAACCAATGGGTGCCCTTCTTTGCGAGGCGCTGGAAAACCTCCCTGGTCTTTGTGGTTAAATCTGTGTTTTTCAGGTTTTCATTTCTAAATAATGTGTAATGTCTAATAACATAATTTCACTTTAACACAACAACATGTGGAACAAGGTGAAGTTTGTGAATAAACCTTAAAGGAAGGTTCTGGAACAAACATGTCGGGTTCAATAATACGAGGTGAATAAACAACTATGAGAAGACAGACAGACGGACACAGTCCCTGCTATGAGAAGACAGACAGACAGACGGACACAGTCCCTGCTATGAGAAGACAGACAGACGGACACAGTCCCTGCTATGAGAAGACAGACAGACGGACACAGTCCCTGCTATGAGAAGACAGACAGACGGATGGACACAGTCCCTGCTATGAGAAGACAGACAGACAGACGGACGGACACAGTCCCTGCTATGAGAAGACAGACAGACGGACACAGTCCCTGCTATGAGAAGACAGACAGACGGACACAGTCCCTGCTATGAGAAGACAGACAGACAGACGGACACAGTCCCTGCTATGAGAAGACAGACAGACGGACACAGTCCCTGCTATGAGAAGACAGACAGACAGACGGACACAGTCCCTGCTATGAGAAGACAGACAGACGGATGGACACAGTCCCTGCTATGAGAAGACAGACAGACGGATGGACACAGTCCCTGCTATGAGAAGACAGACAGACAGACAGACAGACAGACAGACAGACAGACAGACAGACAGACAGACAGACAGACAGACAGACAGACAGACAGACAGACAGACAGACAGACAGACAGACAGACAGACAGACAGACAGACAGACAGACAGACAGACAGACAGACAGACAGACAGACAGACAGATTATGTTTACGTTTATGACAGTTAATGATAAACCACACACCCTTCAACCCTCAAACCCCCTCACACACACACCCTCCAACCCCCTCACACACACATCCTCCAACCGTCACACACACGCACCCTCCAACCCCCTCACACACACATCCTCCAACCGTCACACAGACACATCCTCCAACCCCCCAACCCTGACACACACACCCTTTAATGATAAACCACACAACCTCAACCATCACACACACCCTCTAACCCTCTCACAACACCCTCCAACTCTCTCACTCACACCCTCCAACCCTCTCATACACACCCTCCAACCCTCTCACACACACGTCCTCCAACTCTCTCACTCACACCCTCCAACCCTCTCACACACACCCTCCAACCCTCTCACACACACCCTCCAACCCTTTCACACACTACCTCAACCCTCTCACACACACCCTCCAACCCTCTCACACACACACCCTCCAACCTTCTCACACACACACACACACACACACACACACACACACACACACACACACACACACACACACACACACACACACACACACACACACACACACACACACACACACACACACACACACACACACACACACACACACACACACACACACACACCCTCCAACCATCTGACCCTCTCACACACACATCCTCCAACCCCCAACCCTCTCACACACACATCCTCCAACCCCCCAACCCTCTCACACACACCCTCCAACCCTCTGACCCTCTCACACACACATCCTCCAACCCCCCAACCCTCTCACACACACACCCTCCAACCCTCTCACACACACATCCTCCAACCGTCACACACACACCCTCCAACCCTCACACACATCCTCCAACCCTCACAACACACACCCACCCTCCAACCCTCACACACACACACCCTCCAACCCTCACACACACACACCCTCCAACCCTCACACACACACACCCTCCAACCCTCACACACATCCTCCAACCTTCACTCACACACCCTCCAACCCTCACACACACCCTCCAAACCTCACACACCCTCCAACCCTCACACACACCCTCCAACCCTCCCAGTCTTTTGATATGAAAGTGTATATTCCTAGTTTTGTACCTGCGTTTCCTTGTCTGCTCGGGGGCGAGTCCTGGGCTGAGCCCCTCCTCCAGTGGGTGGAGCTGTGAACAGGAGGCGGAGACTGTGACCTTGCGTCGAAGGCGGGGCAGAACACTCTGACGGAACAGATCCTTCCTGGGTTTCACCTTTAGAGCAGAACAGAACAAATGAACGGAGAGCCATCGGAGAGACCAAGCAGACAATATGAGCAACCTGATCCAGGGCTTCTGGTCACTTCTATTGGCTGGGAAGATTTCTATTCATCTTCTAGAGATTCTACTGATTGAGGAAGTAGATTCATTCTTCCTCATCCCGTTAGCCCAATTCTGTTTTGCCCCCTTCTCCTGAAGTGTGCACTTGTTCACTCTCCTCGCCAATACAATGCAATGAGGGGGAGTGAACATGTGCACACTTCAGGGAAGGGGGCAAAACAGAATTGGGCTAACTGGGATGAGGAAGAATGAATACAAATACACACTTGGGGAGAAGGATAGAACCAGTCTGGGTTGTATGTTCTATATTCTGTTTTATGTTCTACATTCTATATTCTGTTCTACATTCTATGTTCTATATTCTATATTCTGTGTTCTATATTCTACATTCTATATTCTGTGTTCTATATTCTATATTCTGTGTTCTATATTCTGTGTTCTATATTCTATGTTCTATATTCTATATATTCTGTGTTCTATATTCTATATTCTGTGTTCTATATTCTATGTTCTGTGTTCTATATTCTGTGTTCTATATTCTATATTCTGTGTTCTATATTCTGTGTTCTATATTCTATATTCTGTGTTCTATATTCTGTGTTCTATATTCTATATTCTGTGTTCTATATTATATATTCTGTGTTCTATATTCTGTGTTCTATATTCTATGTTCTATATTCTACATTCTGTGTTCTATATTCTGTATTCTATATTCTACATTCTGTGTTCTATATTCTATATTCTGTGTTCTATATTCTTTATTCTGTGTTCTATATTCTATATTCTGTGTTCTATATTCTGTGTTATATATTCTATGTTCTATATTCTACATTCTGTATTCTATATTCTATATTCTGTGTTCTATATTCTACATTCTCTGTTCTATATTCTATATTCTGTGTTCTATATTCTACATTCTCTGTTCTATATTCTATATTCTGTGTTCTATATTCTGTGTTCTATATTCTATGTTCTATATTCTATATTCTGTGTTCTGTGTTCTATATTCTGTGTTCTATATTCTATATTCTGTGTTCTATATTCTATATTCTGTGTTCTATATTCTATGTTCTATATTCTATATTCTGTGTTCTATATTCTATATTCTGTGTTCTATATTCTATATTCTGTGTTCTATATTCTATATTCTGTGTTCTATATTCTATATTCTGTGTTCTATATTCTACATTCTGTGTTCTATATTCTATATTCTGTGTTCTATATTCTATATTCTACATTCTGTGTTTTATATTCTGTGTTCTATATTCTATATTCTGTGTTCTATATTCTGTGTTCTATATTCTATGTTCTATATTCTGTGTTCTATATTCTATGTTCTATATTCTATATTCTGTGTTCTATATACTATATTCTGTGTTCTATATTCTATATTCTGTGTTATATATTCTATGTTCTATATTCTGTGTTCTATATTCTGTGTTCTATATTCTATATTCTGTGTTCTATATTCTGTGTTCTATATTCTATATTCTCACCAGGTCCAGAGACGATCCCAGAGAATACTTCCTGCTCACCCTCAGCTCCTCCACCATACCTGAGACAGGACAACACAGGGCACAGGTTAGACGAGTGTGAGTGTGGGTTCATGTTCATGTGTATACGTGTGTGTGTGTGGGGGGGGGGGGTCTAGTGTCTCTCTGTGTCGCAGCAGATGAGACAGTATGGTGTGTGTGTGTGTGTGTGTGTGTGTGTGTGTGTGTGTGTGTGTGTGTGTGTGTGTGTGTGTGTGTGTGTGTGTGTGTGTGTGTGTGTGTGTGTGTGTGTGTGTGTGTGTGTGTGTGTGTGTGTTACCAGAGTGTGGGTCTAGTGTCTGTCTGTGACGCAGCAGCTGAGACAGTATAGTGTCTCTGTGACTGGGATCATCTACTCCTGCCTCCTTCAGATCTACATCACATACATACAGCAAACCCTGAGAGAGAGAGATGGAGGGAGAGAGATGGAGAGAGAGAGAGAGGGAGAGAGATAGATGGAGGGCGAGAGATGGAGAGAGATGGAGGGAGAGGGACAGGTTGGGGTGAGAGAGGAGGAAGAGGGGAGAGGGAGAGATATGGAGATGGAGAGAGAGTGAGAGAGAGAGTAAAGCCCCTTGAATTGAATTGAGAGAAAGTTTGGGGTGAGAGGAGGAGGAGGAGAGGGAGAGATATGGAGATGGAGAGAGAGACAGGTTGGGGTGAGAGAGGAGGAGGGGAGAGGGAGAGATATGGAGATGGAGAGAGAGTGAGAGAGAGAGTAAAGCCCCTTGAATTGAATTGAGAGAAAGTTTGGGGTGAGAGAGGAGGAGGGGAGAGGGAGAGATATGGAGAGATGGAGAGAGAGAGAGAGAGAGAGAGAGAGAGAGAGAGAGAGAGAGAGAGAGAGAGAGAGAGAGAGAGAGAGAGAGAGAGAGAGAGAGAGAGAGATTGGGGTGAGATGGAGAGAAATGAAGGCTGAAACTATCAGTTTAGTAAATACAGAAAGAAAAAGACAGACAGAGTCATACAGTCAGACAGTCAGGTACCTCTAGACCATAGTATTCTCTCTCCAGACAGACAGTCAGGTACCTCTAGACCATAGTATTCTCTCTCCAGACAGTCAGGTACCTCTAGACCATAGTATTCTCTCTCCAGTCAGACAGACAGGTACCTCTAGACCATAGTATTCTCTCTCCAGACAGACAGTCAGGTACCTCTAGACCATAGTATTCTCTCTCCAGACAGACAGTCAGGTACCTCTAGACCATAGTATTCTCTCTCCAGACAGACAGTCAGGTACCTCTAGACCATAGTATTCTCTCTCCAGTCAGACAGTCAGACAGTCAGGTACCTCTAGACCATAGTATTCTCTCTCCAGACAGACAGTCAGGTACCTCTAGACCATAGTATTCTCTCTCCAGACAGTCAGGTACCTCTAGACCATAGTATTCTCTCTCCAGTCAGACAGACAGGTACCTCTAGACCATAGTATTCTCTCTCCAGACAGACAGTCAGGTACCTCTAGACCATAGTATTCTCTCTCCAGACAGACAGTCAGGTACCTCTAGATCATAGTATTCTCTCCAGTCAGACAGTCAGGTACCTCTAGACCATAGTATTCTCTCTCCAGTCAGACAGTCAGACAGTCAGGTACCTCTAGACCATAGTATTCCCTCTCCAGTCAGACAGTCAGACAGTCAGGTACCTCTAGACCATAGTATTCTCTCTCCAGTCAGTCAGGTACCTCTAGACCATAGTATTCTCTCTCCAGTCAGACAGACAGGTACCTCTAGACCATAGTATTCTCTCTCCAGTCAGACAGACAGGTACCTCTAGACCATAGTATTCTCTCTCCAGACAGACAGACAGGTACCTCTAGACCATAGTATTCTCTCTCCAGTCAGACAGTCAGGTACCTCTAGACCATAGTATTGTCTCTCCAGTCAGACAGACAGGTACCTCTAGACCATAGTATTCTCTCTCCAGACAGACAGACAGGTAGACAGACAGTCAGGTACCTCTAGACCATAGTATTCTCTCTCCAGTCAGACAGTCAGACAGTCAGGTACCTCTAGACCATAGTATTCTCTCTCCAGACAGACAGACAGACAGACAGACAGACAGACAGACAGACAGACAGACAGACAGACAGACAGACAGACAGACAGACAGACAGACAGACAGACAGACAGACAGACAGACAGACAGTCAGGTACCTCTAGACCATAGTATTCTCTCTCCAGTCAGACAGTCAGGTACCTCTAGACCATAGTATTCTCTCTCCAGACAGTCAGGTACCTCTAGACCATAGTATTCTCTCTCCAGTCAGACAGTCAGGTACCTCTAGACCATAGTATTCTCTCTCCAGTCAGACAGACAGGTAGACAGACAGTCAGGTACCTCTAGACCATAGTATTCTCTCTCCAGTCAGACAGTCAGACAGTCAGGTACCTCTAGACCATAGTATTCTCTCTCCAGACAGACAGACAGACAGACAGACAGACAGACAGACAGACAGACAGACAGACAGACAGACAGACAGACAGACAGACAGACAGACAGACAGACAGACAGACAGACAGACAGACAGACAGACAGACAGACAGACAGACAGACAGTCAGGTACCTCTAGACCATAGTATTCTCTCTCCAGTCAGACAGTCAGGTACCTCTAGACCATAGTATTCTCTCTCCAGTCAGACAGACAGGTAGACAGACAGTCAGGTACCTCTAGACCATAGTATTCTCTCTCCAGTCAGACAGTCAGACAGTCAGGTACCTCTAGACCATAGTATTCTCTCTCCAGTCAGACAGTCAGGTACCTCTAGACCATAGTATTCTCTCTCCAGTCAGACAGACAGGTAGACAGACAGTCAGGTACCTCTAGACCATAGTATTCTCTCTCCAGTCAGACAGTCAGACAGTCAGGTACCTCTAGACCATAGTATTCTCTCTCCAGACAGACAGACAGGTACCTCTAGACCATAGTATTCTCTCTCCAGTCAGACAGTCAGGTACCTCTAGACCATAGTATTCTCTCTCCAGTCAGACAGACAGGTACCTCTAGACCATAGTATTCTCTCTCCAGACAGACAGACAGGTACCTCTAGACCGTAGTATTCTCCCTCCAGTGACTTGGTGTACTGGGGCAGTCCTATCTGTTTCAGCCACCAGGCTATGGAGCGATTATTCATGTCTGAGAGACAGATAGAAACAGACAAGACCATATTTCACACACAGTTACACTTCACACAGTGACACACACACAGTTAAATACACAGTGACACACACACAGTTAAATACACAGTGACACACACACAGTTACACACACAGTTACACACACAGTTACACACACAGTTACACACACACACAGTTAAATACACAGTTACACACACAGTTACACACACACACAGTTACACACACACACAGTCACACACACAGTCACACACACAGTTAAACACACAGTCACACACACAGTCACACACACAGTCACACACACAGTCACACACACAGTTAAACACACAGTCACACACACAGTCACACACACAGTCACACACACAGTTACACACACAGTCAAACACAGTTACACACACAGTTAAACACACAGTCACACACACAGTCACACACACAGTCACACACACAGTCACACACACAGTTACACACACAGTTAAATACACAGTTACACACACAGTTACACACACACACACACAGTTACACACACAGTCACACACACAGTCACACACACAGTCACACAACCAGTTAGACACACACAGTTACACACACAGTTACACACACACAGTTACACACACAGTCACACACACAGTCACACACACAGTCACACAACCAGTTAGACACACACAGTTACACACCGAGTTACACACACACAGTTACACACACAGTCACACACACAGTCACACAACCAGTTAGACACACACAGATACACACACAGTTACACACACACAGTTACACACACAGTCACACACAGTCACACAACCAGTTAGACACACACAGTTACACACACAGTTACACACACACAGTTACACACACAGTCACACACACAGTCACACACACAGTCACACAACCAGTTACACACACACAGTTACACACACAGTTACACACACACAGTTACACACACAGTCACACACAGTCACACAACCAGTTAGACACACAGTTACACACACAGTTACACACACACAGTCACACACACAGTCACACACAGTCACACACACAGTTACACACACAGTTACACACACAGTTACACACACAGTTACACACACACAGTCACACACACAGTAACACACAGTCACACACACAGTCACACACAGTCACACACACAGTCACACACACAGTCACACACACAGTCACACACAGTCACATACAGTCACACACATCCAGTTAGACACACACAGTTCCAGTGTTTTGGCCGTGCAGACATGTTGCACCTACCTGAGATGAGCTGCTTCTGACTCTTTATGATAATCTTTACCTTTCTCTCTCTCTCACTCTCTCCTGATCTGTGAATCAGTAGCCAGCTATCCCTCAAACCAGTAGTGCTGCTTCCTCAGCCAATCAGACCCCACGATGGACCCGGGGGGGCTCCATAAATCAGCCAGTCCCCACTTAGGAATCTGTATCTCGAGTCAGGGGCGGCACAAACGAGTTGGGACAGGATTCTAACATTCTGAGGGAAGAGACAGAGTGAAAACGAGAAGGGAGGAGGGAGGGAGAAGAGTGAAAACGAGAATGGAGGAGGGAGGGAGAGTGAAAATGAGAAGGGAGGGAGGGAGGGAGACAGAGTGAAAACGAGAAGGGAGGAGGGAGGCAGAGTGAAAATGAGAAGGGAGGGAGGGAGACAGAGTGAAAATGAGAAGGAGGGAGGGAGACAGAGTGAAAACGAGAAGGGAGGGAGGGAGGGAGACAGAGTGAAAACGAGAAGGAGGAGGGAGACAGAGTGAAAGCGAGAAGGGAGGGAGGGAGACAGACTGAAAATGAGAAGGAGGGAGGGAGACAGAGTGAAAACGAGAAGGAGGGAGGGAGGAGACAGAGTGAAAATGAGAAGGCAGGGAGGGAGACAGAGTGAAAATGAGAAGGGAGGGAGGGAGACAGAGTGAAAACGAGAAGGGAGGGAGGGAGGGAGACAGAGTGAAAACGAGAAGGGAGGGAGGGAGACAGAGTGAAAACGAGAAGGGAGGGAGGAGACAGACTGAAAATGAGAAGGGAGGGGGAGACAGAGTGAAAACGAGAAGGGAGGAGGGAGACAGAGTGAAAACGAGAAGGGAGGGAGGGAGACAGAGTGAAACGAGAAGGGAGGGAGGGAGACAGAGTGAAACGAGAAGGGAGGGAGGGAGGAGACAGAGTGAAAATGAGAATGGAGGGAGGGAGGGAGAGTGAAAATGAGA
Organism: Oncorhynchus gorbuscha; assembly: GCF_021184085.1. Classification (NCBI taxonomy): domain Eukaryota; kingdom Metazoa; phylum Chordata; class Actinopteri; order Salmoniformes; family Salmonidae; genus Oncorhynchus; species Oncorhynchus gorbuscha. The sequence goes on from NW_025745342.1 coordinate 9,997, forward strand.
AGGGAGGGAGGGAGGGAGACAGAGTGAAAACGAGAAGGAGGGAGGAGACAGAGTGGAGAAGGAGGGAGGGAGACAGAGTGAAAACGAGAAGGGAGGGAGGGAGGGAGACAGAGTGAAAATGAGAAGGAGGGGGGAGACAGAGTGAAAACGAGAAGGGAGGGAGGGAGACAGAGTGAAAACGAAAGGGAGGAGGAGACAGAGTGAAAATGAGAAGGGAGGGGGAGACAGAGTGAAAACGAGAAGGAGGGAGGGAGACAGAGTGAAAACGAGAAGGGAGGGAGGGAGACAGAGAAAATGAGAAGGGAGGAGGAGACAGAGTGAAAATGAGAAGGGAGGGAGGGAGGCAGAGTGAAAATGAGAAGGGAGGGAGGGAAAATGAGAAGGGAGGGAGGGAGGGAGAGTGAAAACGAGAAGGGAGGGAGGAGACAGAGTGAAAACGAGAAGGAGGGAGGGAGGGAGACAGAGTGAAAACGAGAAGGGAGGGAGGAGGGGACTGAAAATGGAGGAGACAGAGTGAAAACGAAGGGAGGGAGGAAGGAAATGAGAAAGGAGGGGGGAGACAGAGTGAAAACGAGAAGGAAGGGAGAAAGGGAGGGAGGAGACAGAAAACGAGAAGGAGGGAAGTGAAAAATGAGAAGGGAGGGAGAGGGAGGGGGAGGGAGGGGGAGACAGAGTGAAAACGAGAAGGAGGGGGGAGGGAGGGAGGAGGACAGAGTGAAAATGAGAAGGAGGAGGGGAGGACAGAGTGAAAACGAGTGAGGGAGGGAGGGAGACAGAGTGAAATGAGAAGGAGGGAGGGAGACAGAGTGAAAACGAGAAGGAGGGAGGGAGGAGGAGGGAGGAGACAGAGTGAAAATGAGAAGGGAGGATAGGGAGGGGGAGACAGAGTGAAAATGAGAAGGAGGGAGGGAGTGAAAAGAGAAGGGAGGAGGGGAAAGAGTGAGGAAAGTGAAAAGAAGGGAGGGAGGGAGGAGACAGAGTGAAAATGAGAAGGGAGGGAGGGAGGCAGAGTGAAAAGAGAAGGGAGGGAGGGAGAGTGAAAGGAGAAGGGAGGGAGGGAGACAGAGTGAAAACGAGAGGAGGGGGGAGACAGAGTGAAAAGAGAAGGGAGGGAGGGAGGGAGGGAGACAGAGTGAAAAATGAGAAGGGAGAAGGGAGGGAGGGAGGGGAGACAGAGTGAAAATGAGAAGGGAGGGAGGGAGGGAGAGTGAAAATGAGAAGGAGGGAGGGAGGAGAGAGTGAAAATGAGAAGGGAGGAGGGAGACAGAGTGAAAACGAGAAGGGAGGGAGGGAGGGACAGAGGAAAAGAGAACAGAGTGAGGGAAATAGACTGGAAAATGAGAAGGAGGGGGAGACAGAGTGAAAATGAGAAGGGAGGGAGGGGGAGACAGACTGAAAATGAGAAGGGAGGGGGGAGACAGAGTGAAAACGAGAGAAGGGAGGGAGACAGAGTGGAGGGGGAGGGAGACAGAGGAAAACGAGAAGGGAGGAGGGAGGGAGGAGGAGGGAGGAGGAGGGAGGGAGGGGGAGACAGAGTGAAAATGAGAAGGGGGGGAGGGAGAGTGAAAATGACAAGGGAGGGGGAGACAGAGGAAAACGAGAAGGAGGGAGGGAGGAGACAGAGTGAAATGAGAAGGGAGGGAGACAGGGAGTGAAAATGAGAAGGGAGGAGGGAGGGAGACAGAGTGGAGAAGGGAGGGAGGGAGAGAGGAGGGAGGAGACAGAGTGAAATGAGAAGGGAGGGAGGGATAGAGGGAGGGAGAAGGGAGGGAGACAGAGTGAAAAAAGAGAGGGAGGGAGGGGGAGAGGAGGGAGACAGAGTGAAAATGAGAAGGGAGGGAGGGAGCAGAGGAAAATGAGAAGGGAGGAGGGAGACAGAGTGAAAAGGAGAGGGAGGGAGGGAGGGAGAGTGAAATGAGAAGGAGGGAGGGAGGAGACTGAGTGAAATGAGAAGGGATGGAGGGAGGAGACAGAGTGAAAACGAGAAGGAGGGAGGGAGACAGAGTGAAAATGAGAAGGAGGGAGGGAGACAGAGTGAAAATGAGAAGGGAGGGAGGAGACAGAGTGAAATGAGAAGGGAGGGAGGGAGGGAGACAGAGTGAAAACGAGAAGGAGGGAGGGAGACAGAGAAAACGAGAAGGAGGAGGGAGACAGACTGAAAATGAGAAGGGAGGGGGAGACAGAGTGAAAAACGAGAGGGAGGGAGGGAGACAGAGTGAAAACGAGAAGGAGGGAGGGAGACAGAGTGGAGAAGGGAGGGAGGGAGACAGATGAGAAGGAGGGAGGGAGGAGACAGAGTGAAATGAGAATGGAGGAGGGAGGAGAGTGAAAATGAGAAGGGAGGGAGGGAGGGAGACAGAGTGAAAAGAGAAGGGAGGGAGGGAGACAGAGTGAAAACGAGAAGGGAGGGAGGGAGACAGAGTGAAAACGAGAAGGGAGGGAGGGAGGGAGACAGAGGAAAATGAGGAGGGAGGGAGGGAGGGAGACAGAGTGAAAATGAGAAGGGAGGGAGGGAGGGAGACAGAGTGAAACGAGAAGGGAGGGAGGGAGACAGAGTGAAAATGAGAAGGAGGAGGGAGAGAGAGGAAAATGAGAAGGGAGGGAGGGAGACAGAGTGAAAACGAGAAGGGAGGGAGGGAGGGAGACAGAGTGAAAACGAGAAGGGAGGGAGGGAGACAGAGTGAAAACAGAGTGAAAATGAGAAGGGAGGGAGGGAGACAGAGAGAGAAAGGGAGGGACAGAGGGAGGGAGGGAGGGAGACAGAGTGAAACGAGAAGGGAGGGAGGGAGACAGAGGAGGGAAGATGGAAACGAGAAGGGAGGGAGGGAGACAGAGTGAAAACGAGAAGGGAGGGAGGGAGGAGACAGAGTGAAATGAGAATGGAGGAGGGAGGGAGAGTGAAAATGAGAAGGGAGGGAGGGAGGGAGACAGAGTGAAAAAGAGAAGGGAGGGAGGGAGACAGAGTGAAAAGAGAAGGGAGGGAGGGAGACAGAGTGAAAATGAGAAGGAGGAGGGAGGGAGACAGAGTGAAAATGAGAAGGGAGGGAGGGAGACAGAGTGAAAATGAGAAGGAGGGAGGGAGAGAGGGAAACGAGAAGGGAGGGAGGAGACAGAGTGAAAATGAGAAGGGAGGGGAGACAGAGTGAAAAGAGAAGGGAGGGAGGGAGACAGAGTGAAAAAGAGAAGGGAGGGAGGGAGACAGAGTGAAAACGAGAAGGGAGGGAGGGAGACAGAGTGAAACGAGAAGGGAGGGAGGGAGGAGACAGAGTGAAAATGAGAATGGAGGGAGGGAGGGAGAGAGAAATGAGAAGGAGGGAGGGAGGGAGAAGAGTGAAAAGAGAAGGAGGGAGGGAGGAGACAGAGTGAAAACGAGAAGGGAGGGAGGGAGGAGACAGAGGAAAGAGAAGGAGGGAGGGAGGGAGATAGACTGAAAATGAGAAGGGAGGGGGAGACAGAGGAAAAGAGAAGGGAGAGAGGGGGAGACAGAGAAATGAGAAGGGAGGGGGGGAGACAGAGTGAAAAGAGAAGGGAGGGAGGGAGAGAGGGAGGAGGGAGAGAGTGAAGGAGAAGGGAGGGAGGGAGACAGAGTGAGAAGAGGAGGGAGGGAGGGAGGGAGAGGGGGAGACAGTGTGAAAAGAGAGAAGAGGGGGGGGAGGAGGGAGGGAGAGGGAGACAGATGAGAAGAGGAGGAGGGAGAGAGAGACAGAGTGAGAGACAGAGAAGGGAGGGAGGGAGGGAGACAGAGTGAAAATGAGAAGGGAGGAGGGAGGGAGACAGAGGAAAACGAGAAGGAGGAGGGAGAGAGGGAGGAGGAGACAGAGTGAAAATGAGAAGAGAGGGAGGAGGGAGAGGGAGACAGAGTGAAAATGAGGGAGGGAGACAGAGTGAAAGAGGGAGGGAGGGAGACAGAGTGAAAACGAGGGAGGGAGACAGAGTGAAAATGAGAAGGGAGGGAGGGACAGAGTGAAAATGAGAAGGGAGGGAGGGAGACAGAGTGAAATGAGAGGGAGGGAGGGAGGAGAGAGGAAAAGAGAAGGAGGGAGGGAGACAGAGTGAAAATGAGAAGGGAGGGAGGGAGGCAGAGGGAAATGAGAAGGGAGGGAGGGAGACAGAGTGAAAACGAGAGGGAGGGAGGGAGACAGAGAGAAAAGGGAGAGGGAGGGAGGAGACAGACTGAAAATGAGAAGGGAGGGAGGGAGACAGAGTGAAAACGAGAAGGGAGGGAGGGAGACAGAGTGAAAAGAGAAGGGAGGGAGGGAGACAGAGTGAAACGAGAAGAGGGAGGGAGACAGAGTGAAAATGAGAAGGAGGGAGGGAGGAGAGTGAAATGAGAAGGGAGGGAGGGAGAGACAGAGTGAAAATGAGAAGGGAGGGAGGGAGACAGAGTGAAAAGAGAAGGGAGGGAGGGAGACAGAGTGAAAATGAGAAGGGAGGGAGGGAGGAGACAGAGTGAAAATGAGAAAGGGAGGGAGGGAGACAGAGAGAAAATGAGAGGGAGGGAGGGACAGAGAGTGAAAACGAGAAGGAGGGAGGAGACAGAGTGAAAATGAGAAGGGAGAGGGAGACAGAGTGAGAGAAGGGAGGGAGGGAGACAGAGTGAAGAGAGAGGAGGGAGGGAGACAGAGTGAAAACGAGAAGGGAGGGAGGGAGACAGAGTGAAAACGAGAGAGGGAGGGAGGGAGGAGACAGAGTGAAAATGAGAATGGAGGGAGGGAGGGAGAGTGAAAATGAGAAGGGAGGGAGGGAGGGAGAAGAGTGAAAACGAGAAGGGAGGGAGGGAGGAGACAGAGTGAAACGAGAAGGGAGGGAGGGAGGGAGACAGAGTGAAAACGAGAAGGGAGGGAGGGAGGGAGATAGAGAAAATGAGAAGGGAGGGGGAGACAGAGTGAAAAGAGAAGGGAGGGAGGGGGAGACAGACTGAAAATGAGAAGGGAGGGGGGAGAGACAGAGTGAAAACGAGAAATGAGAAGGGAGGGAGGGAGACAGAGTGAAAAGAGAAAGAGAGAGACAGAGGAGAGAGAGAGACAGAGTGAAAAGAGAAGGGAGGGAGGGAGGGAGACAGAGGGAAAGACAGAGAGGAAGGGAGGGAGGGACAGAGTGAAAATGAGAAGGGGGGAGACAGAGTGAAAAGAGAAGGAGGGAGGGAGAGAGACAGAGTGAAAATGAGAAGGGAGGGAGGGAGGGAGACAGAGGAAATGAGAAGGAGGAGGGAGGGAGACAGAGGAAAATGAGAAGGGAGGGAGGGAGAGAGGGAGGGAGGGAGACAGAGTGAAAATGAGAAGGAGGGAGGGAGGGAGGAGGGAGACAGAGTGAAAATGAGAAGGGAGGGACAGGGAGAGACAGGGAGGGAGGGAGACAGAGAGTGAAAAGAGAGGAGGGAGGGAGACAGAGTGAAAATGAGGGAGGGAGGGAGGGAGAGAGGGAGAGTGAAAATGAGAAGAGGGAGGGAGGAGACAGAGTGAAAATGAGAAGGGAGGGAGGGGAGACAGAGTGAAAATGAGAAGGGAGGGAGGGAGACAGAGTGAAAAGAGAAGGAGGGAGGAGACAGACTGAGAAGGGAATGAGAAGAAAATGAGAAGGGAGAGGGAGACAGAGTGAAAACGAGAAGGGAGGGAGGAGGGACAGAGTGAAAATGAGAAGGGAGGGAGAGGGAGAGTGAAATGAGAGGGAGGGAGGGAGGGAGAGGAGGAGAGGGAGGGAGGGAGGGACAATGGAGAAGGAGGGAGGGAGGGAGACAGAGTGAAAAGAGAAGGGAGGAGGGAGGAGAGGGAGGAGAGGGAGGGAGACAGAGAAAAAAGAGGATGGAGGGAGGGAGGGAGGAGGGAGGAGAGGGAGACAGAGTGAAAGAGAAGGGAGGAGAGGGAGGAGGGAGACAGAGTGAAAAAGAGAAGGGAGGAGGGAGACAGAGAGAGAAATGAGAAGGGAGGGAGGGAGGGAGAGAGAGAGAGGGAGGAGGAGGGAGACAGAGTGAAAATGAGAAGGAGGGAGAGGAGAGGAGAGAGAGAATGAGAAGGGAGGAGGGAGAGAGTGAGAAACAGAGAAGGAGGGAGGGAGAGAGACAGAGTGAAGAAGAGAAGGGAGGGAGGGAGGGAGACAGAGGAAACGAGAGAGAGGGAGGGAGGGAGACAGAGTGAGAGAAAGAGGGAGGGAGGGAGAGAGGGAGGGAGGGGGGAGACATGAGAAGGAGAAGAGAGGAGAGACAGGAGAGGAGAGACAGAGTGAAAATGAGAAGAGAGGGAGACAGAGGGAAATGAGAGAGGAGGAGAGGGAGGGAGACAGAGTGAAAATGAGGAGGGAGGGAGGAGGACAGAGTGAAAAGAGAAGGGAGGGAGGGAGAGCAGAGTGAAAAGTGAGAGGGAGGGAGGGAGGAGCAGAGAGAAGGGAAGGAGGGAGGAGACAGAGTGAAAAGGGAGGAGGAGGGAGGAGAGAGAGAGACTGAAGACATGAGAAGGAGGAGGGAGGGAGACAGAGTGAAAATGAGAAGGGAGGGAGGGAGACAGAGTGAAAATGAGAAGGGAGGGAGGGAGGAGACAGAGTGAAAATGAGAAGGAGGGAGGGAGACAGAGAAAAGAGAAGGGAGGGAGGGAGACAGGAAAATGAGAAGGGAGGGGGAGACAGAGGAAACGAAGGGAGGGAGGGAGACAGAGGAAAAAGAGAGGGAGGGAGACAGAGGAAAACGAGAGAGGAGGGAGGGAGACAGAAGAAAACGAGAAGGGAGGGAGGAGAGAGAGAAAGAGAAGGAGGGAGGGAGGGACAGAGAAATGAGAAGGGAGGGAGGAGGGAGACAGAGTGAAAAGAGAAGGGAGGGAGGGAGACAGAGGAAAAAGAGAGGGAGGGAGAGGAGACAGAGGAAAATGAGAAGGGAGGGAGGGAGGGAGACAGAGTGAAATGAGAAGGGAGGGAGGGACAGAGGAGGGAGGGAGACAGAGAGAGAGAGAAGGGAGGGAGAGACAGAGAGAAAAGAGAAGGAGGGAGGAGACAGAGAGGGAGAGGAGGGAGGGAGGGAGACAGAGTGAAAATGAGAAGGGAGGGAGGGAGGGAGACAGAGTGAAAAGAGAAGGAGGGAGGGAGACAGAGTGAAAAGAGAAGGAGGGAGGGAGGAGAAAAGAGAAGGGAGGGAGGGAGAGAGAGAGAGGGAGGGAGAGGAGGAAAGAGACAGAGAGAGAGACAGAGAGAGAGGGAGAGGGAGAGACAGAGTGAGAAAGAGACAGAGGGAGGAGGAGGGAGGGAGGAGGAAAATGAGGGAGGGAGGGAGGGAGGAGACAGAGTGAAATGAGAGGAGGGAGGGAGACAGAGAGGAGACAGAGGAGGGAGACAGAAAAGAGAAGGAGGGAGGGAGGAGACAGAGAGTGAGAAGGGAGGGAGGGAGACAGGGAGGGAGGAGAGACAGAGTGAAAACAGAGAAGGGAGGGAGGGAGACAGAGATGGAAAGAGACAGGGAGAGGGAGACAGAGTGAAAACAGAGAAGGGAGGGAGGGAGACAGAGTGAAATGAGAAGGGAGGGAGGGAGACAGAGTGAAAAGAGACAGGGAGGGAGGGAGAGAGAGGGAAAAGAGGAGGGAGGGAGGGAGAGAGAGAAATGAGAAGAGGGAGGGAGGGAGAGGGAGAGAAGGGAGGGAGGGAGGTGAGAAAGGGAGGGAGGGAGGGAGACAGAGGAAAACGAGAGGGAGGGAGGGAGACAGAGAAAGAGACAGGGAGGAGACAGTGTGAAAAGAGAAGAGAGGGGGAGACAGAGTGAAAAAGAGAGGGAGGGAGGAGACAGAGAAGAGGGAGGGAGAGAGAGAGAAAGAGAAGGGAGGGAGACAGAGGAGGGAGGAGGGAGACAGAGTGAAAAGAGAAGGAGGGAGGGAGGGAGACAGAAAATGAGAAGGGAGGGAGGGAGGGAGAGAGAGAGAAGGGAGGGATGAGAGGAGGGAGACAGAGGAAAGAGGGAGAGGGAGGAGACAGAGTGAAAATGAGAAGGGAGGGAGAGAGAAAGAGAAAAGAGGGAGGGGGAGACAGAGTGAAAAATGAGAAGGGAGGGAGGGAGGAGACAGAGTGAAAACAGAGAAGGGAGGGAGGGAGGGAGACAGAGTGAAATGAGAAGAGAGAGGAGGGAGGGAGACAGAGTGAAAATGAGAAGGAGGGACAGAGGAGGGAGACAGGGAGAGAGAGGAAAATGAGAGAGAGGAGAGAGGGAGAAAAGAGGAGGAGGGAGACAGAGTGAAATGAGAAGGAGGGAGGGAGACAGAGTGAAAAGAGAGGGAGGAGGGAGACAGAGGAAAAGAGAGGGGGAGAGACAGAGTGAAAGGAGACAGAGAGAGAGACAGAGAGGGAGACAGAGAGAGGGAGGGAGGGAGACAGAGTGAAAATGAGAAGGGAGGGAGAGGAGGGAGACAAGTGAGAGAAGAGAGAGAGACAGAGAGAAATGAGACAGAGGAGGGAGACAGAGTGAAAATTAGAAGGGAGGGAGGAGACAGAGAGAAAACAGAGAAGGGAGGGAGACAGAGAGAGAAAGAGACAGAGAGGGAGACAGAGAAAAGAGAGAGAGGGAGACAGAGTGAAAAGAGAGGGAGGGAGGGAGGCAGAGTGAAAAAGTGAGAGAGACAGGAGAGGAGAGAGGAGGGAGGAGAGAGGGAGACAGAGTGAAAATGAGAGGAGGGAGGGAGGGAGGAGAGACAGAGAAGGAGAGGAGAGGGAGAGTGAAAATGAGAAGGAGGGAGGGAGGGAGACACAGAAATGAAAGAGAGGGAGACAGAGGGAGAGGGAGGGAGAGGAGACAGAGTGAAAAGAGAGGGAGGGAGGGAGAGACAGAGTGAAAACAGAAGGGAGGGAGGAGGGAGAGAAGGGAGGGGAGACAGAGTGAAAAGAGAGAGAGAGGGAAGAGAGGGAGAAGGGGGAGAGACAGAGTGAAAATGAGAAGAGAGGGAGGGAGACAGAGTGAAAAGAGAGGGAGGGAGGGAGACAGTGTGAAATGAGAGGAGGGAGGGAGGGAGAGTGAAAATGAGAAGGGAGGGAGGGAGGGAGACAGGAAATGAGAAGGAGGGAGGGAGGGAGACAGAGTGAAAATGAGAAGGGAGGGAGGGAGGGAGACAGAGTGAAAACGAGAAGGGAGGGAGGGAGGGAGAGAGAGTGAAAATGAGAAGAGGAGGGAGACAGGGAGGAGGGAGGGAGGGGGAGACAGACTGATGAGAAGGGAGGGAGACAGAGAGAATGAAGAGAAGGGAGGGAGGGAGACAGAGTGAGGGAGGGGAGACAGAGTGAAGGGAAGGGAGGGAGGGAGAGAGAGTGAAAGAGAGAGAAGGAGAGGAGGGAGGGAGGGAGGGAGGGAGGGAGGGAGGAGGGAGGGAGGGAGGGAGGGAGGGAGGGAGGACAGAGTGAAAATGAGAAGGGGAGGGGAGGAGGGAGAGATGACAAGGGAGGGGGAGACAGAGTGAAAAGAAGAGGGAGGAGGGAGGAGACAGAGTGAAAAGAGAAGGGAGGGAGGGAGGGAGACAGAGTGAAAATGAGAAGGGAGGGAGGGACAGAGACAGAGTGAAAAAGAGAAGAGAGAGGGAAGGGAGGGAGGGAGGGAGACAGAGTGAAAATGAGAAGGGAGGGAGGGATAGAGGAGGAGAGACAGAGTGAAAATGGAGGGAGGGACAGAGTGAAAATGAGAAGGGAGGGAGGGAAAAAGGGAGGGAGGGAGACAGAGTGAAAATGAGAAGGGAGGGAGGGAGGAGACAGAGTGAAAAATGAGAAGGAGGGAGGGAGACAGAGGAAAATGAGAAGGGAGGGAGGGAGGAGACAGAGTGAAAAGAGAAGGAGGGAGGGAGGACAGAGGAAAAGAGGGAGGAGGAGACAGAGTGAGAGAAGGAGGGAGGGAAAGTGAAAGGGAGGGAGGGAGGGAGGCAGAGTGAAAATGAGAAGGAGGGAGGGAGGGAGGGAGAGTGAAAATGAGAAGGAGGGAGGGAGGGAGACAGAGGGAGGGAGGGAGGGAGGAGAGTGAAATGAGAAGGGAGGGAGGGAGGAGACAGAGTGAAAATGAGAAGGGAGGGAGGGAGGGAGAAGAGAGGGAGGAGACAGAGTGAAAAGAGAGGGAGGGGAGGGAGGGAGGAGACAGATTGAAAAAGAAATGAGAGGGAGGGAGGGAGAGAAAATGAGAAGGAGGAAGGGAGGAGACAGAGTGGAGAAGGGAGGGAGGGAGCAGAGTGAAAATGAGAAAGGGAGAAGGGAGGGAGGAGGGGGAGACAGAGTGAAAATGAGAAGGGAGGGGGAGGGAGGAGACAGAGTGAAAAGAGAAGGGAGGGAGGGAGGGAGAAGAGAGGGAGGGAGGGAGGAGACAGTGTGAAAAGAGAATGGAGGGAGGGAGGGAGGCAGGAGGGAGAGTGAAAATGAGAAGGGAGGGAGGGAGGGGGCAGAGGAAAATGAGAAGGGAGGGAGGGAGGGAGACAGAGTGAAAATGAGAAGGAGGGAGGGAGGAGGCAGAGTGAAAAGTGAAGGGGAGGGAGGGAGGCAGAGTGAAAAGGAGGAGGGAGGGAGGGAGAGAAAATGAGAAGGAGGGAGGAGGAGAGTGAAAATGAGAAGGGAGGGAGGGAGGAGACAGAGTGAAAATGAGAAGGGAGGGAGGGAGACAGAGTGAAAATGAGAGAGGGAGGGAGGGAGACAGAGTGAAAATGAGAAGGAGGGAGGAGACAGAGTGAAAAATGAGAAGGGAGGGAGGGAGGGAGACAGAGTGAAATGAGAAGGGAGGGAGGGAGACAGAGTGAAAATGAGAAGGGAGGGAGGGAGACAGAGTGAAAATGAGAAGAGGGAGGGAGACAGAGTGAAAACGAGAAGGGGAGGGAGAGGAAAAAGAGGGAGGAGGGAGACAGAGTGAAAATGAGAAGGGAGGGAGGGAGGGAGACAGAGTGAAAATGAGAAGGGAGGGAGGGAGGAGACAGTGTGAAAATGAGAATGGAGGGAGGGAGGACAGAGGAAAATGAGAAGGGAGGGAGGGAGACAGAGTGAAAATGAGAAGGGAGGGAGGGAGGAAAGTGAAAAGAGAAGGGAGGGAGGGAGGGAGAGTGAAATGGGAGAGGGAGGGAGGGAGACAGAGTGAAAATGAGAAGGGAGGGAGGGAGGGAGACAGAGGAAAATGAGAAGGAGGGAGGGAGGAGACAGAGGGAGGGAGGGAGGGAGGAGACAGAGTGAAAATGAGAAGGGAGGGAGGGAGGGAGACAGAGTGAAAATGAGAAGGAGGGAGGGAGAGTGAAAATGAGAAGGAGGGAGACAGAGGGAAAAGAGAAGGGAGGGGGAGACAGAGTGAAAACGAGAGGGAGGGAGACAGAGGGAGAAGGGAGGGAGGGAGACAGAGAAAATGAGAAGAGGAGGGAGGGAGACAGGTGAAAAGAGAAGGGAGGGAGGGAGGAGACAGAGTGAAAATGAGAAGGGGGAGGGGGAGGGAGGGAGAGTGAAAATGAGAAGGGAGGGAGGGAGGGAGAAGAGTGAAAAGAGAAGGGAGGGAGGGAGACAGAGTGAAAATGAGAAGGGAGGGAGGGAGGGAGACAGAGTGAAAACGAGGGAGGAGGGAGGGAGGGAGATAGACTGAAAATGAGAAGGGAGGGGGGAGGCAGAGTGAAATGAGAAGGGAGGGAGGGAGACAGACTGAAAATGAGAAGGGAGGGAGGGAGACAGAGTGAAAATGAGAAGGGAGGGAGGGAGAGGGAGGGAGGGAGACAGAGTGAAAATGAGAAGGGAGGGAGGGAGACAGAGTGAAAACGAGAAGGGAGGGAGGGAGGGAGACAGAGTGAAATGAGAAGGGAGGAAGGGAGGGAGACAGAGTGAAAAAGAAGGAGGGAGGAGGGAGGGAGGAGACAGAGTGAAAATGAGAGGGAGGGAGGAGGGAGGGGAGGAGACAGAGTGAAAATGAGAAGGGGAGGGAGGGAGAGGAAATGACAAGGGAGGGGGGAGACAGAGAAAACGAGAAGGGAGGAGGGAAAGAGAAGGGAAGGGAGGGGGAGGGAGACAGAGTGAAATGAGAGAAGGGAGGGGAGGGAGACAGAGTGAAAACGAGAAGGGAGGGAGGGAGGGAGGAGGGAGACAGAGTGAAAATGAGAAGGAGGGAGGGAGGGAGAGGGAGGGAGACAGAGTGAAAATGAGAAGGAGGGAGACAGAGTGGAGGGAAGGGAGGGAGAGGAAAGAGGGAGGGAGGGAGACAGAGTGAAAACGAGAAGGGAGGGAGGGAGGGAGGAGACAGAGTGAAAATGAGAAGGGAGGGAGGGAGGGAGGAGACAGTGTGAAAATGAGAAGGGAGGGAGGGAGGAGACAGAGTGAAAAAGAGAAGGGAGGGAGGGAGGGAGAGTGAAAAAGAGAAGGGAGGGAGGAGACAGAGTGAAAAAGAGAAGGGAGGGAGGGAGGGAGAGTGAAAATGAGAAGGGAGGGAGGGAGGCAGAGTGAAAATGAGAAGAGAGGGAGGGAGGAGGGCAGAGTGAAAATGAGAAGGGAGGGAGGGAGGAGGGGAGTGAAAATGAGAAGGGAGGGAGGGAGGGAAAGTGAGAAGGGAGAAGGGAGGGAGACAGAGTGAAAACGAGAAGGGAGGGAGGAGAGACAGAGTGAAAACGAGAAGGGAGGGAGGGAGGAGACAGAGTGAAAACGAGAGGGAGGGAGGGAGGGAGGGAGGGAGGGACAGAGTGAAAATGAGAAGGGAGGGAGGGAGGCAGAGTGAAAATGAGAAGGAGGGAGGGAGGGAGAAGAGAGGGAGGGAGGAGGAGACAGAGTGAAAATGAGAAGGGAGGGAGGGAGGAGACAGAGTGAAAATGAGAAGGGAGGGAGGAGTGAAAATGAGAGAGGAAGGGAGGGAGAAGATGAAATGAGAAGGGAGGGAGGGAGGCAGAGTGAAAATGAGAAGGAGGGAGGGAGGGAGGTGAAATGAGAAGGGAGGGAGGGAGGGAGAAGAGAGGGAGGGAGGGGGGAGACAGTGAAAAGAGAATGGAGGGAGGGAGGGAGGAGACAGAGTGAAAAGAGAAGGGAGGGAGGGAGAGGAAAAGAGAAGGGAGGGAGGGGGAGACAGTGAAAAAAGAGAATGGAGGGAGGGAGGGAGGGAGGCAGGGAGGGAGGGAGAGTGAAAATGAGAAGGGAGGGAGGGAGGGAGGAGACAGAGTGAAAATGAGAGAGAGGGAGGGAGGGAGGGAGGGAGACAGTGTGAAAATGAGGAGGGAGGGAGGGAGGATGCAGAGTGAAAAAAGAGAAGGGAGGAGGGAGGCAGAGTGAAAAGGAGAAGGGAGGGAGGGAGGGAGTGAAAATGAGAAGGGATGGAGGGAGGAGACAGAGTGAAAATGAGAAGGGAGGGAGGGAGACAGTGAAAGGAGAAGGGAGGGAGGAGGCAGAGTGAAAATGAGAAGGGGAGGGAGGGAGGGAGGGAGAAGGGAGGGAGGGAGGGAGGGTGAAAATGAGAAGGGAGGGAGGGAGGGAGGAGGGAGGGGAGGGAGGGAGGGAGGGAGAAGGGAGGGAGGGAGGGAGGGAGGGAGGAGACAGAGTGAAAAAAGAGAAGGGAGGGAGGGAGGGAGGGAGGGAGGGAGGGAGGAGGAGACAGTGTGAAAAGAGAAGAGGGAGGGAGGGAGGAGGAGACAGTGTGAAAATGAGAAGGAGGAGGGAGGGAGGGAGGGAGAAGAGAGGGGAGGGAGACAGTGAAAAAGGAGAAGGGAGGGAGGGAGGGAGAGTGAAAGTGAGAAGGGAGGGAGGCAGAGTGAAAATGAGAATGGAGGGAGGGAGACAGAGTGAAAATGAGAAGGGAGGGAGGGAGACAGAGTGAAAACGAGCAGGGAGGGAGGGAGAGAGGGAGGGAGGAGACAGAGTGAAAATGAGAAGGGAGGGAGGAGGAGTGTGAAAATGAGAAGGGAGGGAGGGAGGGAGAAGAGAGGGAGGGGGAGACAGTGTGAAAATGAGGAGGGAGGGAGGGAGGATGCAGAGTGAAAAAGTGAAGAGAGGGAGGGAGACAGTGAAAAGGAGAAGGGAGGGAGGGAGGGTGGGAGGAGACAGAATGATCAACAGTTTGTTTGGCAAATTACTCTTTGTGTCGTGCGTTTTGCCTTCAGTTGTCATGGCCCAGCAGTATCTACTAGTGGCACTAGAGGGCACCAGTTCCCTATTAAGCTGTGTCTCTATTGTCAATGGTATTTCCTTGATTCCTCGCATCCTCTCTCCTTGGCCTGTTCTCAAAACCCATTGGAGGAGGAGATCCAAGGGAGGAACCTCAGAGCTTCTGCACCAATGTGCTTTGAGAAGGAGACAGGAAGGGAGGACATGAGGAATCAAGGAAATACTATTTAGTGCCTTCGGTTGTCACTTGTTGCAAAACCAACTCAGTCACTTTCAGAGTCGAGAGTTTCTGATTAGTTAATCAGTTAACACATTAACTACTAGTTAGGATAAGTAGAGTTCTGATGTGTTAATCAGTACATTAACTACTAGTTAGGATAAGTAGAGTTCTGATGTGTTAATCAGTACATTAACTACTAGTTAGGATAAGTAGAGTTCTGATGTGTTAATCAGTACATTAACTACTAGTTAGGATAAGTAGAGTTCTGATGTGTTAATCAGTACATGAACTACTAGTTAGGATAAGTAGAATTAAGTTCATCAGTACATGAACTACTAGTTAGGATAAGTAGGGTTCTGATGTGTTAATCAGTACATGAACTACTAGTTAGGATAAGTAGGGTTCTGATGTGTTAATCAGTACATGAACTACTAGTTAGGATAAGTAGAGTTTCAGGTGAGTTAATCAGTACATGAACTACTAGTTAGGATAAGTAGGGTTCTGATGTGTTAATCAGTACATTAACTACTAGTTAGGATAAGTAGAGTTCTGATGTGTTAATCAGTACATTAACTACTAGTTAGGATAAGTAGAGTTCTGATGTGTTAATCAGTACATGAACTACTAGTTAGGATAAGTAGAATTAAGTTCATCAGTACATGAACTACTAGTTAGGATAAGTAGGGTTCTGATGTGTTAATCAGTACATGAACTACTAGTTAGGATAAGTAGGGTTCTGATGTGTTAATCAGTACATGAACTACTAGTTAGGATAAGTAGAGTTTCAGGTGAGTTAATCAGTACATTAACTACTAGTTACGATAAGTAGAATTTCAGATGAGTTAATCAGTACATGAACTACTAGTTAGGATAAGTAGAATTAAGTTCATCAGTACATGAACTACTAGTTAGGATAAGTAGAGTTTCAGGTGAGTTAATCAGTACATTAACTACTAGTTAGGATAAGTAGGGTTCTGATGTGTTAATCAGTACATGAACTACTAGTTAGGATAAGTAGAGTTTCAGGTGAGTTAATCAGTACATTAACTACTAGTTACGATAAGTAGAATTTCAGATGAGTTAATCAGTACATGAACTACTAGTTAGGATAAGTAGAGTTTCAGGTGAGTTAATCAGTACATTAACTACTAGTTACGATAAGTAGAATTTCAGATGAGTTAATCAGTACATGAACTACTAGTTAGGATAAGTAGAGTTTCAGATGAGTTAATCAGTACATGAACTACTAGTTAGGATAAGTAGAATTAAGTTCATCAGTACATGAACTACTAGTTAGGATAAGTAGAATTAAGTTCATCAGTATATGAAGTATTGGAGTGGATTCTACTCTCACTGGTGTTCTAGAACCATGTGCATTTTCACATTGCAAACTTCAACAGTGAGATTATTTTCACCCTGTTTCTGTCACACTGCAGCGCCTCTCTGAATGTGTGCTTTGTAGATAATGTTGTGGTTGGTTTTGTGATCTCACACGTTCACATACTGAGTGTACTGCGCCTGTGTATGTCTCTCCCTCTCTGTGTGTGTCTGCGCGTGTCTCTGTGTGTGTGTGTGTGTGTGTGTGTGTGTGTGTGTGTGTGTGTGTGTGTGTGTGTGTGTGTGTGTGTGTGTGTGTGTGTGTGTGTGTGTGTGTGTGTGTGTGTGTGTGTGTGTGTGTGTGTGTGTGTGTGTGTGTGTGTGTGTGTGTGTGTGTGTGTGTGTGTGTGTGTGTGTGTGCGTGCGTGTAAGTAACAGAGGAAAGGGGAAGTGGTACAGTTAAAAGAGTCCTCCTCCATCTGCAGCTCTGCAGAACGTAACACCCACCTCGCTACAACGACCGCAGGGGGAGAGAACGGACAATCTAACGACGAGAGACAATGACAAGACGACAGGAGAGGTGAACACAGACAGAGACAACAAGACGACAGGAGAGGTGAACACAGACAGAGACAACAAGACAACAGGAGAGGTGAACACAGACAGAGACAACAAGACGACAGGAGAGGTGAACACAGACAGAGACAACAAGACAACAGGAGAGGTGAACACAGACAGAGACAACAAGACGGAGACAACAAGACGACAGGAGAGGTGAACACAGACAGAGACAACAAGACAACAGGAGAGGTGAACACAGACAGAGACAACAAGACGGAGACAACAAGACAACAGGAGAGGTGAACACAGACAGAGACAACAAGACAACGGGAGAGGTGAACACAGACAGAGACAACAAGACGACAGGAGAGGTGAACACAGACAGAGACAACAAGACAACAGGAGAGGTGAACACAGACAGAGACAACAAGACGACGGGAGAGGTGAACACAGACAGAGACAACAAGACGGAGACAACAAGACAACAGGAGAGGTGAACACAGACGGAGACAACAAGACGACAGGAGAGGTGAACACAGACAGAGACAACAAGACGACAGGAGAGGTGAACACAGACAGAGACAACAAGACGGCAGGAGAGGTGAACACAGACAGAGACAACAAGACGGAGACAACAAGACGACAGGAGAGGTGAACACAGACAGAGACAAGGTCAGGTGGTCGTGTTACAGTTGAGATGGAGCTGTGGCGTCACTGTGTGGTTCAAATCAAATCAAATTTTATTTGTCACGTGCACCGAATACAACTGGGGTAGTAGACCTTACAGTGAAATGCTGAATACAACAGGTGTAGTAGACCTTACAGTGAAATGCTGAATACAACAGGTGTAGTAGACCTTACAGTGAAATGCTGAATACAACAGGTGTAGTAGACCTTACAGTGAAATGCTGAATACAACAGGTGTAGTAGACCTCACAGTGAAATGCTGAATACAACAGGTGTAGTAGACCTTATAGTGAAATACTGAATACAACAGGTGTAGTAGACCTTACAGTGAAATGCTGAATACAACAGGTGTAGAGACATTACAGTGAAATGCTGAAGACAACAGGTGTAGTAGACCTCACAGTGAAATGCTGAATACAACAAGTGTAGAGACATTACAGTGAAATGCTGAATACAACAGGTGTGGTAGACCTTACAGTGAAATGCTGAATACAACAGGTGTAGTAGACCTTACAGTGAAATGCTGAATACAACAAGTGTAGAGACATTACAGTGAAATGCTGAATACAACAGGTGTAGTAGACCTTACAGTGAAATGCTGAATACAACAGGTGTAGTAGACCTTATAGTGAAATACTGAATACAACAGGTGTAGTAGACCTTACAGTGAAATGCTGAATACAACAGGTGTAGTAGACCTCACAGTGAAATGCTGAATACAACAAGTGTAGAGACATTACAGTGAAATGCTGAATACAACAGGTGTAGAGACATTACAGTGAAATGCTGAAGACAACAGGTGTAGTAGACCTCACAGTGAAATGCTGAATACAACAAGTGTAGAGACATTACAGTGAAATGCTGAATACAACAGGTGTGGTAGACCTTACAGTGAAATGCTGAATACAACAGGTGTAGTAGACCTTACAGTGAAATGCTGAATACAACAAGTGTAGAGACATTACAGTGAAATGCTGAATACAACAGGTGTAGTAGACCTTACAGTGAAATGCTGAATACAACAAGTGTAGAGACATTACAGTGAAATGCTGAATACAACAGGTGTAGTAGACCTTACAGTGAAATGCTGAATACAACAGGTGTAGTAGACCTTACAGTGAAATGCTGAATACAACAGGTGTAGTAGACCTTACAGTGAAATGCTGAAGACAACAGGTGTAGTAGACCTCACAGTGAAATGCTGAATACAACAAGTGTAGAGACATTACAGTGAAATGCTGAATACAACAGGTGTAGAGACATTACAGTGAAATGCTGAATACAACAGGTGTAGTAGACCTTACAGTGAAATGCTGAATACAACAGGTGTAGTAGACCTTACAGTGAAATGCTGAATACAACAGGTGTAGTAGACCTTACAGTGAAATGCTGAATACAACAGGTGTAGTAGACCTTACAGTGAAATGCTGAATACAACAGGTGTAGTAGACCTTACAGTGAAATGCTGAATACAACAAGTGTAGAGACATTACAGTGAAATGCTGAATACAACAAGTGTAGAGACATTACAGTGAAATGCTGAATACAACAGGTGTAGAGACATTACAGTGAAATGCTGAATACAACAGGTGTAGTAGACCTTACAGTGAAATGCTGAATACAACAGGTGTAGTAGACCTTACAGTGAAATGCTGAATACAACAGGTGTAGTAGACCTTACAGTGAAATGCTGAATACAACAGGTGTAGTAGACCTTACAGTGAAATGCTGAATACAACAGGTGTAGTAGACCTTACAGTGAAATGCTGAATACAACAAGTGTAGAGACATTACAGTGAAATGCTGAATACAACAGGTGTAGTAGACATTACAGTGAAATACTTACCAAGAGTTCCAAAAAAGTATTTGGTGAACAATAGGTAGGTAAAGAAATAAAACAACAGTAAAAAGACAGGCTATAACAGTAGCGAGGCTATAACAGTAGAGAGGCTATAACAGTAGCGAGGCTATAACAGTAGAGAGGCTATAACAGTAGAGAGGCTATAACAGTAGAGAGGCTATAACAGTAGAGAGGCTATAAAAGTAGCGAGGCTATAAAAGTATCGAGGCTATAACAGTAGCGAGACTATATACAGTAGCGAGGCTATAAAAGTAGCGAGGCTATAACAGTAGCGAGGCAATTACAGTAGAGGCTATATACAGTAGAGAGGCTATATACAGTAGGGAGGCTACATACAGTAGAGAGGCTATATACAGTAGTGAGGCTATAACAGTAGAGGCTATATACAGTAGCGAGGCTATAACAGTAGCGAGGTTATAACAGTAGCGAGGCTATATACAGTAGCGAGGCTATATACAGTAGAGAGGCTATATACAGTAGCAAGGCTATATACAGTAGCGAGGCTATAACAGTAGTGAGGTTATAACAGTAGCGAGGCTATATACAGTAGCGAGGCTATATACAGTAGAGAGGCTATATACAGTAGCAAGGCTATATACAGTAGAGGCTATATACAGTAGCGAGGCTATATACAGTAGAGAGGCTATATACAGTAGAGAGGCTATATACAGTAGCGAGGCTATAACAGTATCGAGGCTATATACAGTAGCGAGGCTATATACAGTAGGGAGGCTATAACAGTAGCGAGGCTATAACAGTAGCGAGGCAATATACAGTAGCAAGGCTATATAGAGTAGGGAGGCTATAACAGTAGCGAGGTTATAACAGTAGTGAGGCTATATACAGTAGCGAGGCTATAACAGTAGCGAGGCTATATACAGTAGCGAGGCTATAACAGTAGTGAGGCTATAACAGTAGCGAGGCTATATACAGTAGAGAGGCTATATACGGTAGAGAGGCTACATACAGTAGCGAGGCTATAACAGTAGCGAGGCTATAACAGTAGCGAGGTTATAACAGTAGCGAGGCTATAACAGTAGCGAGGCTATAACAGTAGCGAGGCTATAACAGTAGTGAGGTTATAACAGTAGAGAGGCTATAACAGTAGCGAGGTTATAACAGTAGCGAGGCTATAACAGTAGTGAGGTTATAACAGTAGAGAGGCTATAACAGTAGCGAGGTTATAACAGTAGAGAGGCTATAACAGTAGCGAGGCTATAACAGTAGCGAGGCTATAACAGTAGCGAGGCTATAACAGTAGCGAGGCTATATACAGTAGCGAGGCTATAACTGTAGCGAGGCTATAACAGTAGCGAGGATA
>NW_025745342.1:32500-35000 GCF_021184085.1 Oncorhynchus gorbuscha
CATCAGCAGGCTGGTAGGACTAACATCAGCAGGCTGGTAGGACTAACATCAGCAGGCTGGTAGGACTAACATCAGCAGGCTGGTAGGACTAACATCAGCAGGCTGGTAGGACTAACATCAGCAGGCTGGTAGGACTAATGTCAGCAGGCTGGTAGGACTAACATCAGCAGGCTTGTTGGCTACCAACAAGATGTATGCTACTACTAACACAGTTTCCTGCTTCATATGTTACCTATGGCCGAGTTTATGCTACCTCCCCTTTAAGATACATGCTACTACTAACACAGTTTCCTGCTTCATATGTTACCTATGGCCGAGTTTCCGGCCTCATTTCACCAGTTTAAAATGACCAGACATTGAAATATAGAATATTATTTATTGAGGAAATGGAATAAATGTGAGAATGAGGATTCAGGAGGGGAATGAGAATAGACCAGATGAAGTAGAGGAGGAATTCAGGAGGGGAATGAGAATAGACCAGATGAAGTAGAGGAGGAATTCAGGAGGGGAATGAGAATAGACCAGATGAAGCAGAGGACAGCAGATGAAGTAGAGGACAGCAGATGAAGTAGAGGACAGTAGAGGACAGCAGATGAAGTAGAGGATAAGAGGACAGCAGATGAAGTAGAGGACCGCAGATGAAGTAGAGGACAGCAGAGGACAGCAGATGAAGTAGAGGACAGCAGATGATGCAGAGGACAGCAGATGAAGTAGAGGACAGCAGAGGACAGCAGATGAAGTAGAGGACAGTAGAGGACAGCAGATGAAGTAGAGGACAGCAGATGATGCAGAGTACAGCAGATGAAGTAGAGGACAGTAGAGGACAGCAGATGAAGGATCCAGGGGTGGACTTGAAAGTTTGTCTTGGAGTCTCTGGCAGACTATCAGGCCGTGGTAATCAGGCTGCTGTGGTGATGGTGAGGCTGGGCAGTTGAGGACTGATCCAGGAGAGGTTCTCAGCCGGTAAGATCAGGGGCTGAACCGCTGCAGGAGCAGGTTTCAGGTAACTGGATGAGCTGGCTGGGATGTGAGAGTTCATGGCTGGGATGTGGGAGTTCATGGTTGGGATATGAGAGTTCATGGCTGCCCACCTCAGGTCCCTCTGGCCCCTCTCTCTGCCCACAGCCAAGAGGCCAGAGCAGGCCACCAGACAGGCCACCAGACAGGCCACCAGACAGGCCACCAGACAGGCCACCAGACAGGCCACCAGAGCAGAGCCACCAGAAAATCAGTTGCACCGCCAGTGGAGGCAGAATGTGAGGTAGCAGGCAGAGGAGGCAGCATACTGAGAGAGAGGCCGTCGCTGGCAAAGGCTCGGTGAGGCACTGCCGGAGCAGCGGTCAGGGTCCACAACAGTAGTCAGGGTCCACAGTCAGGGTCCACAGTCAGGGTCCACAGTCAGGGTCCACAGTAGTAGTCAGGGTCCACAGTAGTAGTCAGGGTCCACAGTAGTAGTCAGGGTCCACAGTCAGGGTCCACAGTAGTAGTCAGGGTCCACAGCAATAGTCAGGGTCCACAGTAGTAGTCAGGATCCACAGTCAGGGTCCACAGTAGTAGTCAGGGTCCACAGTAGTAGTCAGGGTCCACAGTAGTAGTCAGGGTCCACAGCAGTAGTCAGGGTCCACAGTAGTAGTCAGGGTCCACAGTAGTAGTCAGGGTCCACAGTAGTAGTCAGGGTCCACAGTAGTAGTCAGGGTCCACAGTAGTAGTCAGGGTCCACAGTAGTAGTCAGGGTCCACAGTCAGGGTCCACAGTAGTAGTCAGGGTCCACAGCAGTAGTCAGGGTCCACAGTAGTAGTCAGGGTCCACAGTAGTAGTCAGGGTCCACAGCAGTAGTCAGGGTCCACAGTAGTAGTCAGGGTCCACAGTAGTAGTCTGGGTCCACAGTAGTAGTCAGGGTCCACAGTAGTAGTCAGGGTCCACAGTAGTAGTCAGGGTCTGCAGTAGTAGTCAGGGTCCACAGTCAGGGTCCACAGTCAGGGTCCACAGCAGTAGTCAGGGTCCACAGTAGTAGTCAGGGTCCACAGTAGTAGTCAGGGTCCACAGTCAGGGCCCACAGTAGTAGTCAGGGTCCACAGCAGTAGTCAGGGCCCACAGTAGTAGTCAGGGTCCACAGCAGTAGTCAGGGTCCACAGTAGTAGTCAGGGTCCACAGTAGTAGTCAGGGTCCACAGTCAGGGTCCACAGTAGTAGTCAGGGTCCACAGTCAGGGTCCACAGTAGTAGTCAGGGTCCACAGTAGTAGTCAGGGTCCACAGTAGTAGTCAGGGTCCACAGCAGTAGTCAGGGTCCACAGTCAGGGTTCACAGTAGTAGTCAGGGTCCACAGTCAGGGTCCACAGTAGTAGTCAGGGTCCACAGTAGTAGTCAGGGTCCACAGCAGTAGTCAGGGTCCACAGTAGTAGTCAGGGTCCACAGTCAGGGTCCACAGTAGTAGTCAGGGTCCACAGTCAGGGTCCACAGCAGTAGTCAGGGTCCACAGTAGTAGTCAGGGTCCACAGCA
>NW_025745342.1:40000-55000 GCF_021184085.1 Oncorhynchus gorbuscha
TTCAATATGATAACTGAACCTATGAAGTGTGACTCAATGGCTTGTGAATAACCTGATATGATTGGCTTCTGTAGTTCCTGTGTCTTAACTAACATGATATGATTAGCTTCTGTAGTTCCTGTTTCTTAACTAACCTGATACGATTGGCTTCTGTAGTTCCTATGAGTTAAATAACCTTATCTGATTGGCTCCTTTAGTTCCCGTGTCTGAAAAACCTGATATGATTGGCTTCTGTAGTTCCTGTGTCTGAAATAACCTGTTCTGATTGGCTCCCTGTAGTTCCTGTGTCTGAAATAACCTGTTCTGATTGGCTCCCTGTAGTTCCTGTGTCTGAAATAACCTGTTCTGATTGGCTCCCTGTAGTTCCTGTGTCTGAAGAACATCCGTATGTTCCTGGGGGTGTGTCAGGAGAAGTTCCACCTGAGGAAGACTGAACTGTTTGAAGCCTTCGACCTGTTTGATGTCAGAGACTTCGGCAAGGTGTGTGTGTGTGTGTGTGTGTGTGTGTGTGTGTGTGTGTGTGTGTGTGTGTGTGTGTGTGTGTGTGTGTGTGTGTGTGTGTGTGTGTGTGTGTGTGTGTGTGTGTGTGTGTGTGTGTGTGTGTGTGTGTGTGTGTGTGTGTGTGTGACATCACCTCACCCCATCTGAACTCTCTCTCGTTTTACATGTACATTTTTTGTAATTTAGCAGACGCTCTTATCCGGAGAGACTTACAGTTGCAGAACATTCATCTTCAGATAGCTAGGTGAGAAGCCCATTCATCTTCAGATAGCAAAGTGAGACGACCATTCATCTTCAGATAGCTAGGTGAGACGACCATTCATCTTCAGATAGCTAGGTGGGACGACCATTCATCTTCAGATAGCAAAGTGAGACGACCATTCATCTTCAGATAGCAAAGTGAGACGACCATTCATCTTCAGATAGCTGGGTGGGACGACCATTCATCTTCAGATAGCTAGGTGAGACGACCATTCATCTTCAGATAGCTGGGTGGGACGACCATTCATCTTCAGATAGCTAGGTGGGACGACCATTCATCTTCAGATAGCTGGGTGGGACGACCATTCATCTTCAGATAGCTAGGTGAGACGACCATTCATCTTCAGATAGCTAGGTGGGATGACCATTCATCTTCAGATAGCTAGGTGGGACGACCATTCATCTTCAGATAGCTGGGTGAGACGACCATTCATCTTCAGATAGCTAGGTGGGACGACCATTCATCTTCAGATAGCTAGGTGGGACGACCATTCATCTTCAGATAGCTAGGTGGGACGACCATTCATCTTCAGATAGCTAGGTGGGACGACCATTCATCTTCAGATAGCTAGGTGGGACGACCATTCATCTTCAGATAGCTGGGTGAGACGACCATTCATCTTCAGATAGCTAGGTGAGACAACCACATACAGTACATTCATATTCAGACCCTTTGACTTTTTCCGTTACGTTACAGCCTTATTCTAAAATGGCTTAAAGAGTTTTTCTTCCTCATCAATATACACACAATACTCCATAATGACAAAGTAAAAACAGGTTTTTAGAAACTTTTGCAAATGTATAAAAAATGTAAAATGTAAATATTATATTTACATAAATATTCAGACCCTTTATTCAGTACTTTGTTGAAGCACCTTTGGCAGCGATTACAGCCTCTAGTCTTCTTGGGGTATGAAGCTACAAGCTTGGTACACCTGTATTTGGGGAGTTTCTCCCATTCTTCTCTGCAGATCCTCTCAAGCACTGTCAGGTTGGATGGGGAGCGTTGCTGCACAGCTATTTTCAGGTCTCTCCAGAGATGTTCGGTTGGGTTCAAGTCCGGGCACTGGCTGGGCCACTCAAGGAATTTCAGAGAATTGTTCGGAAGCCACTCCTGCGTTGTCTTGGCTGTGTGCTTAGGGTCGTTGTCCTGTTGGAATGTGAACCTTCGCCCCAGTCTGAGGTCCTGAGCACCCTGTGTCATGTTTTGTCATTAATTATCATGTCTTGTCCCTGTGCTTCCCCTTCTATTCGTTTCCCTCTGCTGGTCTTATTAGGTTCTTTCCCTCTTTCTATCCCTCTCTCCCCCTCCCTCTCTCACTCTCTCGCTCTCTCTTCTCTCTGTTATGCAGGTGAATGAGGACCCAAACGCGACTTGGCGAAAACAGAGTTTTTAATCCAGTAAAGATACTTTACAAAACAAAAGGCATAATACTACTCGTAAAGACGAGAACAGACTGGAGACTTGATCAAGAACTGCAGGTTGCCTCGGGAAGGCACTTGAACCTAGCAGACTCAGACACCTGCTCACCACGCAGCATCTGAGGGAAACACGACACGACAGGGCAATACATAGACACAGCACGGTGAATTATAGACAAGGATCCGACAGGGCAGGAACGGAAAACAAGGAGAGAAATAGGGACTCTAATCAGGGAAAAGGATCGGGAACAGGTGTGGGAAGACTAAATGATTGATTAGGGGAATAGGAACAGCTGGGAGCAGGAACGGAACGATAGAGAGAAGAGAGAGCGAGAGAGTGAGAGAGGGAGGGGAGAGAGAGGGATAGAAAGAGGGAAAGAACCTAATAAGACCAGCAGAGGGAAACGAATAGAAGGGGAAGCACAGGGACAAGACATGATAATTAATGACAAAACATGACACCCTGGAGTAGGTTTTTTGGCAAACTCCAAGCAGACTGTCATGTGCCTTTTACTGAGGAGTGGCTTCCGTCTGGCCACTCTACCATAAAGGCCTGATTGGTGGAGTGCTGCAGAGATGGTTGTCCTTCTGGAAGGTTCTCCCATCTCCACAGAGGACCTCTACAGCTCTGTCAGAGTGACCATCGGGTTCTTGGTCACCTCCGTGAGCAAAGCCCTTCTCCCCGATTGCTCAGTTTGGCCGGGCGACCAGCTTCTTCCATTTAACAATGATGGAGGCCACTGTTCTTGGGGACCTTCAATGCTCCAGAATGGTACCCTTCCCCAGATCGGTGCCTCGACACAATCCTGTCTCGGACCTCCACTGGCAATTTCTTCGACCTCATGTCTTGGTTTTTGCTCTGACATGCACTGTCAACTGTGGGGCCTTATATACACAGGCGTGTGCCTTTCCAAATCCTGTCCAATCAATTGAATTTACCACAGGTGGACTCCAATCAAGTTGTAGAAACATCTTAAAGGGTGATCAATGGGAACAGGATGCACCTGAGCTCAATTTCAAGTGTCATAGCAAAGAGTCTGAATATTATGTAAATTAGGTGCCTTATGTAAATTAGGTGCATTATGTAAATTATGTGCCTTATGTAAATTAGCTTGTGAAAGTATTCACCCCCCTTGGCATTTTTCCTATTTTATTGCCTTACAACCTGGAATTAAAATATATATTTTTTGAGGGGTATCATTTGATTTACACAACATGGCCACCCCCTCCTCTTTGAAGATGCAAAATATTTTGTAAACATGATGAACTGGAGCTCAATTGCGAGTCTCATAGCAAAGGGTCTGAATACTTATGTAAATTAGGTGCCTTATGTAAATTAGGTGCATTATGTAAATTAGGTACATTATGTAAATTAGGGAATTTATGTTTTTACATGTTTAATACATTTCGTAAACATTTTTAAAAAATCTGTTTTTTACACTTTGTCATTATGGGTTTATTGTGTGTAGATTGATGAGGATTGAAAAAAAAAAAGTTATTTAATCCATTTTAGAATAAGGCTGTAACGTAACAACATGTGGGAAAGGGGGAGGGGTCTGAATACTCTGTTTCACAGTCTAGTAGGAAAAGACAACAGGTTTTATTCAGGAGGGGCGGAACGGCCAAGAGGGCTCGGGGTTGTTGAGTCTGAAGGGAGGAGCAGTTCCCCTTGCTGTCGTCTGAACGTGTGCGTGTGTGTGTGTGTGTGTGTGTGTGTGTGTGTGTGTGTGTGTGTGTGTGTGTGTGTGTGTGTGTGTGTGTGTGTGTGTGTGTGTGTGTGTGTGTGTGTGTGTGTGTGTGTGTGTGTGTGTGTGTGTGTGCGTGCGTGCGTGCGTGTGTGTGTCGTCTTTGACATGGGGGTTACAGCAGTTTTCTTTCGTTTTATACTGCTCCCCCCTCACAGTCTGCAGTTTCCTGTCAACGTGTCACCACGGTTACCATAAGCCGACCCAGTTACAGGAACAAGGCTTGTTTCTCTTTGAGACCCCAGAACACAGTCATAACACAGCACATAACACAGCCATGACACAGTCAGAACACAGCCCAGAACACAGTCAGAACACAGCCCAGAACACAGTCATAACCTTTAAACAGCACAGTCAAGGGGCGTCCACATACTTATGGCCATACAGTACCAAGTATTTAAACAGCACAGTCAAGGGGTGTCCACATACTTATGGCCATACAGTACCAGTCTTTAAACAGCACAGTCGAGGGGCGTCCACATACTGTTGGCCATATAGTGTCCATACAGTACCAGTCTTTTGTCTCTCAGCAGTTGGTTGAGCTGCTCTTTTCATTCTCCTCTACTTCGGGTTTCACTTCTCTCTCTCTCTCGCTCTCACTTCTCTCTCGCTCTCTCCCTCTCACTTATTTCTCTCCCTCTCCCTCTCTCTCTCTCACTCTCACTTCTTTCTCTCTCTCTCTCTCTCTCTCTCTCTCTCTCTCTCTCTCTCTCTCTCTCTCTCTCTCTCTCTCTCTCTCTCTCTCTCTCTCCCTCCCACTTATTTCTCTCCCTCTCCCTCTCTCTCTCTCACTCTCACTTCTTTCTCTCTTTCTCTCTCTCTCTCTCTCTCTCTCTCTCTCTCTCTCTCTCTCTCTCTCTCTCTCTCTCTCTCTCTCTCTCTCTCTCTCTCTCTCTCTCTCTCTCTCTCTCTCACTCTCACTTCTTTCTCTCTTCTTCAAGACGCTGTAGTTTCGGTCTCTCTCTCTCGATCCAGTTGCTGAGTCATTGCAAAACTGTAAGACAGAGAGGGAGCAATAGAAGCATTCCAGTATATTGTCCTTCTCGTTTCCTTTCATAAATAGGTTCCGTGTTCTGTCTGCTAAACAGCTCACCACCAGCAAAACGACAGCAATTAAATATCTAACATATTTATCTAAAAAGTATCTTTATATCGTTCTATGTCATCCCTATGTCTCCCTATGTCTCCTTATGTCATCCCATGTCTCTCTATGTCTTCCCATGTCCCTGTATGTCATCCCATGTTTATCTATGTCATCCCATGTCTCGCTATGTCATCCCATGTCTCTCTATGTCATCCCACGTCTCTCTATGTCATCCCATGTCCCTGTATGTCATCACATGTCTCTCTATGTCATCCCATGTCTCTCTATGTCTTCCCATGTCTCACTATGTCTTCCCATGTCTCACTATGTCATCCCATGTCTCTCTATGTCTTCCCATGTCTCTCTATGTCATCCCCCGTCTCTCTATGTCATCCCACGTCTCTCTATGTCATCCCATGTCCCTGTATGTCATCACATGTCTCTCTATGTCATCCCATGTCTCTCTATGTCTTCCCATGTCTCCCTATGTCATCCCATGTCCATCTATGTCATCCCATGTCTCTCTATGTCTTCCCATGTCTCTCTATGTCATCCCATGTCCTTGTATGTCACCACATGTCTCCCTATGCCATCCCATGTCTCCCTATGTCTTCCCATGTCTCTCTATGCCATCCCATGTCTATCTATGTCTTCCCATGTCTCCCTTTGTCATCCCATGTCTCTCTATGTCATCCCATGTCTCTCTATGTCATCCCATGTCCCTGTATGTCATCCCATGTCTCTCTATGTCATCCCATGTCTCTGTCATCCCACATCTCTCTATGTCATCCCGTGTCCCTGTATGTCATCCCATGTCTCTCTATGTCATCCTACGTCTCTCTATGTCATCCCATGTCTCTCTATGTCACCCCACATCTCTCTATGTTACCCCTTGTCTCCCTATGTCATCCCATGTATCTCTATGTCATCCCATGTCTCCCTATGCCATCCCATGTCTCCCTATGTCTTCCCATGTCTCTCTATGTCATCCCATGTCTCTCTATGTCATCCCATGTCTCTCTATGTCATCCCATGTCCCTGTATGTCATCCCATGTATCTCTATGTCTTCCCATGTCTCTCTATGTCATCCCATGTCTCTGTCATCCCACGTCTCTCTATGTCATCCCATGTCCCTGTATGTCATCACATGTCTCTCTATGTCATCCCATGTCTCTCTATGTCTTCCCATGTCTCACTATGTCTTCCCATGTCTCACTATGTCATCCCATGTCTCTCTATGTCTTCCCATGTCTCTCTATGTCATCCCCGTCTCTCTATGTCATCCCACGTCTCCCTATGTCATCCCATGTCCCTGTATGTCATCACATGTCTCTCTATGTCATCCCATGTCTCTCTATGTCTTCCCATGTCTCCCTATGTCATCCCATGTCCATCTATGTCATCCCATGTCTCTCTATGTCTTCCCATGTCTCTCTATGTCATCCCATGTCCTTGTATGTCACCACATGTCTCCCTATGTCATCCCATGTCTCTC
Organism: Oncorhynchus gorbuscha; assembly: GCF_021184085.1. Classification (NCBI taxonomy): domain Eukaryota; kingdom Metazoa; phylum Chordata; class Actinopteri; order Salmoniformes; family Salmonidae; genus Oncorhynchus; species Oncorhynchus gorbuscha. The sequence goes on from NW_025745342.1 coordinate 46,510, forward strand.
TATGTCAACCCATGTCTCTCTGTCTTCCCATGTCTCTCTATGTCATCCCATGTCTCCCTATGTCATCCCATGTCTCTCTATGTCATCCCATGTCTCCCTATGCCATCCCATGTCTCCCTATGTCTTCCCATGTCTCTCTATGCCATCCCATGTCTATCTATTTCTTCCCATGTCTCCCTTTGTCATCCCATGTCTCTCTATGTCATCCCATGTCTCTCTATGTCATCCCATGTCCCTGTATGTCATCCCATGTCTCTCTATGTCATCCCATGTCTCTGTCATCCCACATCTCTCTATGTCATCCCGTGTCCCTGTATGTCATCCCATGTCTCTCTATGTCATCCTACGTCTCTCTATGTCATCCCATGTCTCTCTATGTCACCCCACATCTCTCTATGTTACCCCTTGTCTCCCTATGTCATCCCATGTATATCTATGTCATCCCATGTCTCCCTATGCCATCCCATGTCTCCCTATGTCTTCCCATGTCTCTCTATGTCATCCCATGTCTCTCTATGTCATCCCATGTCTCTCTATGTCATCCCATGTCCCTGTATGTCATCCCATGTATCTCTATGTCTTCCCATGTCTCTCTATGTCATCCCATGTCTCTGTCATCCCACGTCTCTCTATGTCATCCCATGTCCCTCTATGTCATCCCATGTCTCTCTATGTCATCCTACGTCTCTCTATGTCATCCCATGTCTCTCTATGTCACCCCACATCTCTCTATGTCATCCCATGTCCCTTTATGTCATCCCATGTCTCTCTATGTCATCCCATGTCTCTCTATGTCATCCCACATCTCTCCATGTCATCCCATGTCCCTGTATGCCATCCCATGTCTCTCTATGTCACCCCTGTATGTCATCCCATGTCTCCCTATGTCATCCCATGTCTCTCTATGTCATCCCATGTCTCCCTATGCCATCCAATGTCTCCCTATGTCTTCCCATGTGTCTCTATGCCATCCCATGTCTCTCTATGTCTTCCCATGTCTCCCTTTGTCATCCCATGTCTCTCTATGTCATCCCATGTCTCTCTATGTCATCCCATGTCCCTGTATGTCATCCCATGTCTCTCTATGTCATCCCATGTATCTTTATGTCTTCCCATGTCTCTCTATGTCATCCCATGTCTCTGTCATCCCACGTCTCTCTATGTCATCCCATGTCCCTCTATGTCATCCCATGTCTCTCTATGTCATCCCACGTCTCTCTATGTCATCCCATGTCTCTCTATGTCATCCCACATCTCTCGATGTCATCCCATGTCCCTGTATGTCATCCCATGTCTCTCTATGTCATCCCATGTCTCTCTATGTCATCCCACGTCCCTGTATGTCATCCCATGTCTCTCTATGTCACCCCTGTATGTCATCCCATGCCTCTCTATGTCATCCCATGTCTCTCTATGTCATCCCATGTCTCTGTATGTCAACCCATGTCTCTCTATGTCATCCCATGTCTCTCTATTTCATCCCATGTCTCTCTATGTCATCCCATGTTTCTCTATGTCACCCCTGTACGTCATCCCATGTCTCTCTATGTCATCCCATGTCCCTGTATGTCAACACTTGTCTCTCTATGTCATCCTATGTCTCTCTATTTCATCCCATGTCTCTCTATGTCATCCCATGTCCCTGTATGTCATCCCATGTCTCTCTATGTCACCCCTGTATGTCTGTGTTTCAGGTGATAGATACCTTGTCCATTCTGTCCCAGTCCCCCATCTCCATCCAGAAGGGTTTCCAGTAAGTTACTCTATAAACTCAACCATTCTCCTTTCTTCTTTATTGGAATGTAGAACACTACCTCTATAAACTCAACCATTCTCCTTTCTTCTTTATTGGAACGTAGAACACTATCTTTATAAACTCAACCTTTCTCCTTTCTTCTTTATGGAACACTACCTCTATAAACTCAACCATTCTTCTTTATTGGAACGTAGAACACTACCTTTATAAACTCAACCATTCTCCTTTCTTCTTTATTGGAACATAGAACACTATCTTTATAAACTCAACCTTTCTCCTTTCTTCTTTATGGAACACTACCTCTATAAACTCAACCATTCTCCTTTCTTGGAACGTAGAACACTATCTTTATAAACTCAACCATTCTCCTTTCTTCTTTATTGGAACATAGAACACTATCTTTATAAACTCAACCTTTCTCCTTTCTTCTTTATGGAACACTACCTCTATAAACTCAACCATTCTCCTTTCTTGGAACGTAGAACACTATCTTTATAAACTCAACCATTCTCCTTTCTTCTTTATTGGAACATAGAACACTATCTTTATAAACTCAACCTTTCTCCTTTCTTCTTTATTGGAACGTAGAACACTACCTCTATAAACTCACCCATTCTCCTTTCTTGGAACGTAGAACACTACCTTCATGTCTTCTCTCTCTCCCCACCTCCCCCATCTCTCTCTCTCTCTCTCTCTCTCTCTCTCTCTCTCTCTCTCTCTCTCTCTCTCTCTCTCTCTCTCTCCACCTCCCCCCTCCTCTCTCCGCTCTCACTCCCCACCTCCCCCTCCTCTCTCTCCTCTCTCTCTCTCCCCACCTCCCCCTCTCTCTCCGCTCTCTCTCCCCACCTCCCCCATCTCTCCCCACCTCCCCCATCTCTCTCCCCTCTCTCTCTCTCCAGGTATTTCCCAATAGATGGCTGTATTGCTGATGATGACATCTACAACGGTCTCTCTGACCAGATTGAGTAAGTTACTGTGTGTGTGTGTTTAAAAACTTTTTTTTTTAAATCGTACCTTTATTTTACTAGGCAAGTCAGTTAAGAACAAATTCTTATTTTCAATGACGGCCTAGGAACAGTGGGTTAACAGTGGGTTCAGGGGCAGAACGACAGCTCGGGGATTTGAACTTGCAACCTTTTGGTTACTAGTCCAACTCTCTAACCACTAGGCTACCCTGCCGCCCCATGTGATGTTGAATCATAATGACTAATTTGATCCTCCCTCTCTCTCCCCCTCCCCTTTCTCTCTCCCTCCCCTCTCTCTCATCCTCCTCTCTCTCTCTCTCTCCCTCCCTCCCCTCTCTCTCTACCTCCCCCCTCTCTCTCCCTACCCTCTCTCTCTCCCTCCCTCCCCTCTCTCTCTCCCTCCCCCTCTCTCTCCCTCCCCTCTCTCTCTCCCTCCCCTTTCTCTCTCCCTCCCCTCTCTCTCATCCTCCCCCTCTCTCTCCCTTCCTCCCCTCTCTCTCCCTTCCTCCCTCTCTCTCCCCCTCCCCTTTCTCTCTCCCTCCCATCTCTCTCATCCTCATCTCCTTCCCTCCCTCTCTCCCTCCCCCTCTCTCCCCCTCTCTCCCCCATCTCTCTCCCTCCTCTCTCTCCATCCTCTCCCTCCCCCTCCCCCCTCTCTCTCCCTCCTTTCCCTCCCCCTCACCCCTCTCTCCCCCTCCCCTCTCATCTCCTTCCCTCCCTCCCCTCTCCTTCCCTCCCCTCTCCTTCCCTCCCTCTCTCACCCCCTTGCTCTCTCCCTCCTCTCTCTCTCTGTCCCTCCCCTCTCTCTCTCTCTCCCCCCTCTCTCTCCCTACCCTCTCTCTCTCCCTCCCCTTTCTCCCTCCCTCCCCTCTCTCTGTCCCTCCCCACTCTCTCTCTCCCTCCCCTCTCTCCCCCTCTCAGTGAAACAGTGGACGAGGATGATGACCTTTATGACTGTGTGGAGGATGAGGAGAATGAGGGGGATGAGATATATGCAGACCTGATGAGGGCCGATGAGCCATCGGAGACGGTGAGAGAAGACAACGGTCAATGCTACCAGAGATGTGTTAACTGAGCTACATTGTTTTCACACTTAAAGGATGGGGGAGCTGTTTTTACACTCGGGAATGGTCATTTTACGGTTGTGTATTGGTTCTGTTATGGTTTTGTTATGGGTTTGTTATGGTTTTGTTATGGTTGTGTTATGGTTGTGTTATTGTTGTGTTATGGTTGTGTTATGGTTGTGCTGTGGTTGTGTTATGGTTGTGTTATGGTTGTGTTATGGTTGTGTTATGGTTGTGTTATGGGTTTGTTATGGTTGTGTTGTGGTTGTGTTGTGGTTGTGTTGTGGTTGTGTTATGGTTGTGTTATGGTTGTGTTATGGTTGTGCTGTGGTTGTGTTATGGTTTTGTTATGGTTGTGTTATGGTTGTGTTATGGTTGTGTTATTGTTTTGTTATGGTTGTGTTATGGTTGTGTTATGGTTGTGTTATGGTTGTGTTATGGTTGTGTTATGGTTTTGTTATGGTTGTGTTATGGTTGTGTTATGGGTTTGTTATGGTTGTGTTATGGGTTTGTTATGGTTGTGCTGTGGTTGTGTTATGGTTGTGTTATGGTTCAGCAGAAGATGGAGGTGGATAAGAGAGAATGCTGCCTGCAGGAGATCAGACTGACAGAGGAGAAATACACTGACACGCTGGAGTCCATATTACAGGTATTACTGTTTCTCTCTGTCCTCCTGGAGTCCATATTACAGGTATTACTGTTTCTCTCTGTCCTCCTGGAGTCCATATTACAGGTATTACTGTTTCTCTCTGTCCTCCTGGAGTCCATATTACAGGTATTACTGTTTCTCTCTGTCCTCCTGGAGTCCATATTACAGGTATTACTGTTTCTCTCTGTCCTCCTGGAGTCCATATTACAGGTATTACTGTTTCTCTCTGTCCTCCTGGAGTCCATATTACAGGTATTACTGTTTCTCTCTGTCCCCCTGGAGTCCATATTACAGGTATTACTCTCTCTCTCTGTCCTCCAGGAGTCCATATTACAGGTATTACTGTTTCTCTCTGTCCTCCTGGAGTCCATATTACAGGTATTACTCTCTCTCTCTCTGTCCTCCTGGAGTCCATATTACAGGTATTACTCTCTCTCTCTGTCCTCCTGGAGTCCATATTACAGGTATATTACTGTTTCTCTCTGTCCTCCTGGAGTCCATATTACAGGTATTACTGTTTCTCTCTGTCCTCCTGGAGTCCATATTACAGGTATTACTGTTTCTCTCTGTCCTCCTGGAGTCCATATTACAGGTATTACTGTTTCTCTCTGTCCTCCTGGAGTCCATATTACAGGTATTACTGTTTCTCTCTGTCCTCCTGGAGTCCATATTACAGGTATTACTCTCTCTCTCTCTGTCCTCCTGGAGTCCATATTACAGGTATTACTCTCTCTCTCTCTGTCCTCCTGGAGTCCATATTACAGGTATATTACTGTTTCTTTCTGTCCTCCTGGAGTCCATATTACAGGTATTACTGTTTCTCTCTGTCCTCCTGGAGTCCATATTACAGGTATTACTGTTTCTCTCTGTCCTCCTGGAGTCCATATTACAGGTATTACTGTTTCTCTCTGTCCTCCTGGAGTCCATATTACAGGTATTACTGTTTCTCTCTGTCCTCCTGGAGTCCATATTACAGGTATTACTGTTTCTCTCTGTCCTCCTGGAGTCCATATTACAGGTATTACTGTTTCTCTCTGTCCTCCTGGAGTCCATATTACAGGTATTACTGTTTCTCTCTGTCCTCCTGGAGTCCATATTACAGGTATTACTGTTTCTCTCTGTCCTCCTGGAGTCCATATTACAGGTATTACTGTTTCTCTCTGTCCTCCTGGAGTCCATATTACAGGTATTACTCTCTCTCTCTCTGTCCTCCTGGAGTCCATATTACAGGTATTACTGTTTCTCTCTGTCCTCCTGGAGTCCATATTACAGGTATTACTGTTTCTCACTGTCCTCCTGGAGTCCATATTACAGGTATTACTCTCTCTCTCTGTCCTCCTGGAGTCCATATTACAGGTATTACTCTCTCTCTCTCTCTGTCCTCCTGGAGTCCATATTACAGGTATTACTGTTTCTCTCTGTCCTCCTGGAGTCCATATTACAGGTATTACTCTCTCTCTCTCTGTCCTCCTGGAGTCCATATTACAGGTATTACTGTTTCTCTCTGTCCTCCTGGAGTCCATATTACAGGTATTACTGTTTCTCTCTGTCCTCCTGGAGTCCATATTACAGGTATTACTGTTTCTCTCTGTCCTCCTGGAGTCCATATTACAGGTATTACTGTTTCTCTCTGTCCTCCTGGAGTCCATATTACAGGTATTACTGTTTCTCTCTGTCCTCCTGGAGTCCATATTACAGGTATTACTCTCTCTCTCTGTCCTCCTGGAGTCCATATTACAGGTATTACTGTTTCTCTCTGTCCTCCTGGAGTCCATATTACAGGTATTACTGTTTCTCACTGTCCTCCTGGAGTCCATATTACAGGTATTACTCTCTCTCTCTCTGTCCTCCTGGAGTCCATATTACAGGTATTACTCTCTCTCTCTCTCTGTCCTCCTGGAGTCCATATTACAGGTATATTACTGTTTCTCTCTGTCCTCCTGGAGTCCATATTACAGGTATTACTCTCTCTCTCTGTCCTCCTGGAGTCCATATTACAGGTATTACTGTTTCTCTCTGTCCTCCTGGAGTCCATATTACAGGTATTACTGTTTCTCACTGTCCTCCTGGAGTCCATATTACAGGTATTACTCTCTCTCTCTCTGTCCTCCTGGAGTCCATATTACAGGTATTACTGTTTCTCTCTCTCTCTCTCTGTCCTCCTGGAGTCCATATTACAGGTATATTACTGTTTCTCTCTGTCCTCCTGGAGTCCATATTACAGGTATTACTGTTTCTCTCTGTCCTCCTGGAGTCCATATTACAGGTATTACTGTTTCTCTCTGTCCTCCTGGAGTCCATATTACAGGTATTACTGTTTCTCTCTGTCCTCCTGGAGTCCATATTACAGGTATTACTCTCTCTCTCTCTGTCCTCCTGGAGTCCATATTACAGGTATTACTCTCTCTCTCTGTGTCCTCCTGGAGTCCATATTACAGGTAAATTACTGTTTCTTTCTGTCCTCCTGGAGTCCATATTACAGGTATTACTGTTTCTTGTCCTCTGGAGTCCATATTACAGGTATTACTGTTTCTCTCTGTCCTCCTGGAGTCCATATTACAGGTATTACTGTTTCTCTCTGTCCTCCTGGAGTCCATATTACAGGTATTACTGTTTCTCTCTGTCCTCCTGGAGTCCATATTACAGGTATTACTGTTTCTCTCTGTCCTCCTGGAGTCCATATTACAGGTATTACTGTTTCTCTCTGTCCTCCTGGAGTCCATATTACAGGTATTACTGTTTCTCTCTCTGTCCTCCTGGAGTCCATATTACAGGTATTACTGTCTTCTCTCTGTCCTCCTGGAGTCCATATTACAGGTATTACTGTTTCTCTCTGTCCTCCTGGAGTCCATATTACAGGTATTACTGTTTCTCACTGTCCTCCTGGAGTCCATATTACAGGTATTACTCTCTCTCTCTGTCCTCCTGGAGTCCATATTACAGGTATTACTCTCTCTCTCTCTGTCCTCCTGGAGTCCATATTACAGGTATTACTGTTTCTCTCTGTCCTCCTGGAGTCCATATTACAGGTATTACTGTTTCTCTCTGTCCTCCTGGAGTCCATATTACAGGTATTACTGTTTCTCTCTGTCCTCCTGGAGTCCATATTACAGGTATTACTGTTTCTCTCTGTCCTCCTGGAGTCCATATTACAGGTATTACTGTTTCTCTCTGTCCTCCTGGAGTCCATATTACAGGTATTACTGTTTCTCTCTGTCCTCCTGGAGTCCATATTACAGGTATTACTGTTTCTCTCTGTCCTCCTGGAGTCCATATTACAGGTATTACTCTCTCTCTCTCTGTCCTCCTGGAGTCCATATTACAGGTATTACTGTTTCTCTCTGTCCTCCTGGAGTCCATATTACAGGTATTACTGTTTCTCACTGTCCTCCTGGAGTCCATATTACAGGTATTACTCTCTCTCTCTCTGTCCTCCTGGAGTCCATATTACAGGTATTACTCTCTCTCTCTGTCCTCCTGGAGTCCATATTACAGGTATTACTGTTTCTCTCTGTCCTCCTGGAGTCCATATTACAGGTATTACTCTCTCTCTCTGTCCTCCTGGAGTCCATATTACAGGTATTACTGTTTCTCTCTGTCCTCCTGGAGTCCATATTACAGGTATTACTGTTTCTCTCTGTCCTCCTGGAGTCCATATTACAGGTATTACTGTTTCTCTCTGTCCTCCTGGAGTCCATATTACAGGTATTACTCTCTCTCTCTGTCCTCCTGGAGTCCATATTACAGGTATTACTGTTTCTCTCTGTCCTCCTGGAGTCCATATTACAGGTATTACTCTCTCTCTCTGTCCTCCTGGAGTCCATATTACAGGTATTACTCTCTCTCTCTCTGTCCTCCTGGAGTCCATATTACAGGTATATTACTGTTTCTCTCTGTCCTCCTGGAGTCCATATTACAGGTATTACTGTTTCTCTCTGTCCTCCTGGAGTCCATATTACAGGTATTACTGTTTCTCTCTGTCCTCCTGGAGTCCATATTACAGGTATTACTGTTTCTCACTGTCCTCCTGGAGTCCATATTACAGGTATTACTCTCT